>NC_056746.1:1060220303-1060366420 GCF_019279795.1 Protopterus annectens | reverse complement strand
TTTAAGGGTGGGCCTCATCCCCTTTCTTTAGCCTTAGAAGTTGCTTTTGTCTTTGTTTTTGAAGCAGGCATTGATTTTATATAGAAATGCTGAGGCCTGAAGACAGCCTCAGAAGCTGGTGCCTGCTCAGTGGCTCTGGACCCATCCGAGGGAGAGACATCCACGGGTACAATAATTTGAGAATCTCACGGGGTGCCGGACTCCACATGCGTTTCAGCAGAGACCTGCAACTCAAAAGTAGCGGGTATATCAGGGGCTGCGAAAGAGCCTCACTGAGTACCGGCGACTGGCTTAGGAGAAGCTTCGTCGGTTGTGGACCTCGACTGTCTGTCTCTGTCCTTTTCTTTGCGTTTTTTTGTGAACTCCGGTAGTCTGATTGCTATCCGACGACATTTCAGGGTAGTTTAATCTGTTTCCAAAATATTTTGAAGCAAAGATATGCTGACGCTTAATAGTGTGTTGGTTAAATCTAGCACAAAACTGACAGCAAGGCACGTTATGATCTGGGCCTAGGCAAGGAATACAGTACAAATGAAAATCCTTATGAGACATTTGCTTCCCACAAGTAATGCAATTGTTAACTTTTACTGACATCGGTATGGAGCAAGAAAAAGTTTCCCCAATGGGGTACTTAGCTTTAATTGAAGACTTTGGTTCTGAAACTCTAATTCGAAAATTTCAGGAGTCGGCCGACCGGCACTTGCGAACTGCTTCTGCTTTGGGCACCGCGCGGCATGAAAGACTAAAGAAAATGGCGTTGGCTGCCTGTTTTATACCCCTGATGACCTGAAGTCATGGAAGAGGAGACCGCAACCAACACAGGACCCAAGACTTTGATATTCAGGCTGACTGAGGGCAACCTGCCAGCAGATTACACAAATGTAATGACTGCAACAGTGAAACACGAAGAACATCCTAAGCTGAATTAACAGTTTAGTGCTTGGCTGACAGCACCATTTTTATGAAGTACTTTTTGCCCATACGTCTCTGTACCTTTGGATCCAGTAGACTGACGTCATATGTTGGACACAGCAGAAGGGGAGGGCACCCACGCTTTGGCATGGTGGTCCCACATTAGGGTATCCTTGGCAGGATATCCCATCAGTTAATACTGCAATGGTAATCCTAGAAGGACATCATCCATACTGCTGTAAGCACACAAATGGTATGCATGTTCAAGGTAGGTGGTGGCCTCATGCTCACCAACATTCTGATGTTCAAGTTTCTAGCAATGAGCATTGTTGACATGATACTGTCCAAATATGATTATGCTAAGTGGGGTTATGTATCCATGAGGTGGACTTTGCTTCCCTCAAATTGCCTTTTTTAAAGCAAATTCTTTAACCAGTAAGTGAAAGCCATGAAATAACTGGTACAGCTTAATCTCTGGCAAAGAAGGAGGGTCTTTTGATAAAACCCAAGCAGTTATTTTTATTTTTGAACTTCTCTGAAACAGCAAAATACAGCTCAATACTAGTGAGTTTCCTTCCTTGGAGACACTAGAGGAAAATGCAATAGTGCCTCTCTGCGCTGGCTCTACAATGTAGCATGCCTGAGACAGCACATGCCTAGATGGGCACCTCAAAAGATCTTACACTTACTTAGGAGACAGAGTGATCCAGAAGTTCCTTATAAGGCCGCTAATCATAGTACCAGAGAGAGAGAGAGAGAGATTCCTGTAACTCTTTCCTTCTCCAGTCTGAAGAGTGAAGTGTTGGTTTGCCTAGCTACACAAATCACCACCAAGCATAACTGTGTAGGGAACTTACCATAACAGTATATATTAAAACAGATCACTGCTGCAGTAGTCCTTACTACTGGACTTGGTCTCCAGGTGTTCCCATACATCTGGCCCACCTTCTACATCTCAGGTTCCTTCCCTCTTTGCATGTCCTATGCACAAGCACTTGCTATATCCAAGCATGCCAGTATGAGAAGGGCATCTCCCTACACTATTTTAGAACCTTCTTGCCAAAACCCAAGGTAAGGGGTCCTAAGTTAAACTTTTAGGCCAAGGTAAGACAAGAAAATGCAACCTGGGAAATGCAGCAAGCACTACTCCATTACCCAGGAGCTGAGACGGGTAGGAGAAAGTACAGGCAGGGGAGTAAAGATACTCTCCCAGCCACTGCCTACAGCAGAGTAGACTCAAGGTGTTAGGAACAAAAAAGGTGAGTGAATGACAAAGAAGGTATGGACACCCCACCAGAAAAATGGGTGAGAAATTACACTGCGATACCAATCTACTTAAACGTTTACTATTATGGTAAATTACTACACAACTGTATTTAAGTCTCTGTTACAGAAGTCTTTACTACTGGCACAATTCCCAGAGCTTTACTGTGTGTGCGCGTAGTGAAGTGAAGAGTGAAAGAGGTTCAGCATATCCTGCACAAGTACCCTGGTAAAACCCACCCTTTACCCAAAATGAAGGTCCATTATTTAGCACTTGAAAAAAGTAAGAAGCACTGTCCAAATAACAGCTCCCAGAACAGCTTAAAGTTTCATCTCCTTTTAAGAATACTACAGTAGTGCCACCGCCCTTGGTACTACTAGCTTTGACTGGGTCTACCAGGTATTTCCCTTGGTACAAAGACCACAGACGTTTACAAGGAAGCACTTACATATAGTTTGCTTGTTCACTGGTTCATCCATCCTTTCAGCAAAGTAGAAAAATAACGTTTTTTTTTTAAATCAACTCTCAGGGTCTGTGCAGATAGTACTCGAGCTGCCTGTGGACATAAAGGGAATGCAGGATTCTTTCACCTATATTTTGGAGGCTTAGGAAGGTGGCTAGTAAATGAATAGTCTTGACTGTGGGGGTGGACTCAGTCATTACTCTGGGCATGAAAAATGCTGGTCCTTAACTTCCCTCATCGCCTGTGAAAGAATGAGAAAGGCACATAAAAGTCGTCCCCCCCCCCCAAGAATGGAAGCACAGACTGGATCCAAGACCAGCTACAGCAATTTGGGAATTGTCTAGTAGACACGGCATGAATGAGGATCACTAAGGGCCTTGGATAGTAGGATGAGGTCTGAAGGGGACCAAACAAAATGAGAGACCACTACTCTGACCAAACATTGTGGCTCTATGGCAACACAGAGAAGAACTGAAACTACCATGTTTAGAAGATGGAATGGCTGAACCCATGTGGACCTCAGACACCAAGGCAGGAAACACATTTGTCATGTGCATCAGAATTGGGGAGTACAGGACACACACTTTTTAAAGCTAGACAGTCAGCCATGACAATGTCGCTAAAATCACAGGTCTAAGCAGGGGAAAGAACCACCACTCAACAACAGTAAGAAAAAATGACTATCCTAACCCTGTTCTAAAGCTATACTAATACCATACAAATAAAACTGGAAATAAAAAATAAAAAATCTATTAATCTTAACTACCTAACGCAGGTTAAGAAAATACTACAGGGGAGGGAAACATGGATAATAAAGATAATTATCTGAAAAAAATAAACGTAAAGCCTCATATTTTTGTCACCTATGCATGATCACTAAAGGTCCATCCAGCACTGAAAGCGGCAAACGAGACGATCTGGTAGTTCACTCAGCACATGGGGATTATGGGTAGGGGAAAAAGCATGAGCACCAGATCTAAAATCTTTGAAGTGGCTGAAGCCGGATCAGAGACCAATCTGTTGAGAAATGGACAGAAAATACCACATCAGATTCACTTTTTTTCTTGGAAACTACTGCTGGATCTCCCACTGAATTCCTTTACAAGTGTTTGCGAACATCTTGCACAGTACAGAGCCAATCTAGACTCTCAAGTGCATGAGGCAGTGTGTGCCAGGTACCTGGGAGACGGCTAACAAATCATCTTTCAATACTCCTAGAATAGAACAAAAAACACTAGTTTTGATGAATCCAGGTACAATAAATCCAAATATCTGCTTTGGGACTCGTGCTTTACAACTTCCAATTTGAAAAAATCCTTCATTCTGGTAAGGGTTTCCCCATAAAAGTGTGTGTGTCTGTGTGTCCTTTGCCAGAGGCATATCCAAGAGGTGAAAACTAAGGGTAATAATTCAGTTCTTCTATTTTGCTTTTCGCAAGTCCTCAGCCTGAAGAGGAGTATGTTCTGTCTTCATTTTGGAGGAGGGGAATTCCTGGCACTGAAGGTTCACGTGTACGGATGCAAGACATGTGCATCCCTCAAACAACAAGCCTTGGCCCACACTGAACCATTCCACAGAGGGAACTTGGGAAAGGAGAGAAGTAAGAGACCCACGCTAGCTTGCACAGATGCTTGCCGGGCAGTATACAAAGACAAGTTTTTTTTTCAGGGCTTTTTTCTTTGGTCCTGAAAATTCTAGGCTCTGTGAAGGAAGGAAGATAACTATATCAAACCTTTTGACCTCTTCCACGGACTAAAATGGTGGAGATCTCAGCCTTCTTCTCCAAAATAAACCCCCTCAAAAATAAGCACACCCATCTATTTAATATGCATTCCACGATTGGGAATAGTTTCCTCCACAGAGGCATCACCACAGGATTGTGGAAATACATGTCTTACCTGAGCTGGCACCCTGAGGACAGATCAGGATTACTGGATCACCTGCAATACGTCTATGCCCCTTACAGCCTTTTCTCCTCTTTTCTTTGGGATGGAGAAGTCAAAGGATGAAGCCAATTTGGATGCTGCTAGCTAAGGCCTCAAGTCTCTTCCACTCCAGCTATTTGGAAAAGGAACACAATCTACTCAGTAAAGTTCTGGGGATGACACCTTGGCAGGCACTGCAATGTTAGAGGTCATGCTCTGCTCCAAAGTAAAACACATAGTGACTTTGGTATTTTTTTATTTTGCCTGCCACAGCCTTGTTTAGCACACACTAAGTGAAACAAAAATAGCAACAGTACATCATCTGCATCCAACAATACAAGAGAAACAAAAACATTCCCCAAGATGGTAATTATTTGCTCCTGAGCTCTGAAGTCTGCTGACCACAGGGAGGAAAATAAAACCGCTCATGACACTAATAAAAAGGGAGCCTCTGCACATGCAAATTGTAGCAAATGTACAGGAAACGGTGGCTAAATCCCAATAGTAAGCACTACTGCAACAGTGATCTTAAGAACATCTGACAGCTAACATACAGTCACAGTGTAATATGACAGTAACAGCATTTAACAGCAAAGGTAATAAGGAAAATATGAAAAGCTGTGGTAAAGAAGGGATAAAAACCCATGGCATGAGACATTTGTCTCCCCTACAGAAATACTGTCGTGACAACAGTGGAGACTCTTGGAGAAGCCTGACCAGAACAAGCTATGGAGTACTAGGAACTTATCTGTGGAGCTGTTCCAGAGAAGCCAGGAGCACCAATGTGGATTCGCTGGGAGTACCAGGAACTGTAAAGACAGTCTGATCTAAGCTGGTGTACACAAAGACTGTGACCTGTCCATGTATTTCTAAAAGACTAAGCTGAACTACAGTAAAGCATCAATTATATTGAGCAAGAATATAATGATCTTGTTTAAGCTGGAAGCAATCTCTTACATTTTCTCTCTTCACTGTAAAACTTTTGTACCAGGGAAACTAATTTTGGTGTTCACAAACACACATTTGCTGAGATATTGTTCACTCAATGAAACTCAAATGATCCAACAAAACTCAGGAATGAGCTTGAACACTAATTCCACAGGACAGACAAGTTCAGCACTCGCTTGCTTTTGTGCTCTCCACAGAGTTTTGCTGATTGGGAGTCTGTTGGGTTTGCCAAGATATGGTTCATTGAAAAGTTGGTTGGCAAAACTCAGTATTCCCATACATGTATGCAGACATGCATGCACACATACAAACAAGTAATCACTCCAACCACGCTGTGTGCAGGTATTAGTCCACTAGAGGTGCACTAATCTATCCTAGTCAAGGGCGTTCCATTTAAAGCTCTTTGAAGAGACAGCCATCACAAAATAAAAATAAAAACTTCTCATTATGATCTAGACGTTCTCTCTCTACTGTTACCAACTTCTGCTCTTTCCACCACGACAGATTATTTTACATACACCACTTAGAAACACTTTAATTTAAAAAGTTTGTTTGTGTCTTTCGGCTTTTCCTGGTTAGGGGTCGCCACAGCGGAACTCTGGTCTGCTAATGATTGGCAGTAGATTTTTACGTGGTGGCTTGCCGGGCCTAAAGCGCAACCTTCAACGAAGGAACGCCCATTCACGCATGTTGCCACACAGAAAACGCTCTGAGAATCGAACAGGCAACGTCTAACTGAGGCGACAACGCTACCGCAGCACCACCACCGCAGTATACTTTAAAAGTGTGCTTCATAATTTGGCTTACTGTAACCTATCTGCAGTCACTGCATTCCACAAGGATCCTTCATTTCATCAAAACACAGAGAAAGAGAGAGGGAGAGAGAGAGAAGTACTTGATCAAAACAGAAAGGAATTACACCTGATGTTCTCTCCCAGGCTTTGGATGCTGCATCTAAAGTTGCTTTATGCTTGTGTGTATGTATTGAAGTAATGCATGCACCTAGCTAACACATGACAAACCCCACTATGCTGTTACCTGGTACTCATTTGGGCAGCTGGATGTCTACATTCCTCCTAGAAGGAGTAAGGTTATTTCTCCTTCACGTTTTCTGCAAGGAATAAACAGAAATTCTGCATAATTTCCTCATGTCTCAGACTACTACTACATTTCTCAAAGGCCACAATTAGTTACCCACCATGCTTCCATTCTCATCACAACAGCATTCAGCCTCACCAAATATAATACTACGTTTACATATGGATTAGTCCAGTCAACAATGACAAGGGAGCCAATATTAAAACATGACAACAGAGCAATGCAACAAAATGCAGAAAAAAGTACAGATAATTAAAGCAACAGAACTTGGGAAATGCTGAAAATCTATACAAGGACAGAAATCAAGCAGTACTAAAACACAGATGAGAAGAACCTGTAACTATTTTACTTTATATTTGCTTACCAGGAGTGTCCAACTGGGCCAGGAGCCCAATTTCAGTGGAGACCCAGGAGGAAGAGCTCCAAGAAACATTAGCAGACAACACTAGTACAGTTTAAAAAAAAAAAAAAAAAAACCCTCAAATGAGTACTTAAAAAAACAACCCTCAAATGAGTACTTAAAAAAAACAAACAGCAACTATACATGAGTAGTAAACAATCATAAGAGCGCAAAAAAATCACAGAACACTTAAGTTAACACGCATTGTCAGAACTAGTCACTTGTACTATATGCATTTAATATAAGAAAACCGTCGAGAAAAAGTTTAAATAGGGAGAGTTAGGACAGAGAAGGGAAATGTAGAAGAGGGTAAACAACACGCAAGTTGCTTGAAAATATTGACAGTGATACAAACATGAAATTTTAGATTGGATTTGAGGTCACCATTCAGATATGTATTATTTTAAAATAGAGAATAAAGAGTAGGAAGAGAGGAGGGTACAGAAAGCATGGAATGATCATCCTGGGGTAGTACAGGAGCATAGCCAGTTATTTGTTAGGGGTTCTTTGAGGAGCCTTTTGGATTTAGAAGGCTGTGTGAAGCATATGCTGGGGAATAGAGTTCCAGAGTTTAGATATTTGTATGGAGAACAGCGCATCCCCATGACTGTTCTAGTGATTGCTAGTAGAAGGTTGTCGAATGATTGGGTGGATCTGCTACTGGAGTAGGGTTGGACTAAGTTTTTGAGGGCAGGGCAATTTTCTGGTTGAATGATGGTATGGGTGACAGTAAGCCGGTGCAAGTTTAAAAGACTTGGAAATTCTACCCATTCTAGTTGCCGGAGAGCTCTGCAATGGTATGATCTTGTGTGTGCCTAAAGGCAAACCTGGCTATATTATTGTAGTAGAACTCTAGTATGATTAGGTCGTTTTTTTTCTTAGCTTTACAAAAATTGGAGAGGCATATAAGAGTGGATAGTAGATTCGTTCTTGCTATGGTTTGTTTGGAGGTTTGGGTGAGGAATGGGTTGGCTCTCTACAGTGAACAAAGTTTGATGCGCACCTTTTTTATTGTCCGAGCCATGTCTCTGCCATATCTGAGTGCATTGTCAATAACTACCCCCAGCAGTTTGGTGTAATCCACAGGTTTGAGTCTGATGTTGTTTGAGGAGCAGAAAATGAAAGGGATGTACAGCGGAGCTGTTTTGATAATTGCAAACAGAATTAATTTGGTCTTGCTAGGGATGAGTACGAGTTGATTGATCGAGACATTGTTCTATATCTGTAAAAGATTTTTGAGTAGTCTGTAAGAGCTCAGGAATTTGTGGAGGCTGCACAGATGAGTGAGGAATCATCTGCATATTGTACAATGGTTGCTGGATTGGTGGCTGAATGGAGATTAATGGTAAGAGAAGTGGTCCGAGAACTGAACCGTGTGGTACAACCACTCAGACTAAAAGGAGTGATGAGATTTCATTTTGCCATTGGACTGCTTGTTGTTGTTGACAAGTATCTATGAAACCATGAGATGGGCTAGTTGGGGGAGGTTTAGGGAGGACAGTACACCAAGTAGTTTTGATGGGAAACTGTGTCAAAACTCTGACATGTTGAGGAAGATGGATGATGCAATTTGACCCTTATTTCTAAATTGGTTGACTGTCTGTGAAACTAATGGGTGGTAGTGGTACTATGTTTTGGTCTAAAACCATGTTGGGAGTTGAACAGAAGGTTACCGTTTAGTATACAGGGCAGCAATTGCAAATGTATGCATTTCTCGAGGAGTTTGGCCAGAGGTGGGAGTAACGGAGTACAAGTACCTCCTTTGTGTAAGGGGATAGTGTGTGAGATTTTCCAAAGTTTGGAGATGTATTGTTTAGAGATGGAACGGTTTATTAGTAGGGAGGACTGGGTGTACAATGGTATCAGCTGCCAGTTTAAGAAATTCATTGGGAAGGTGGTCAGCTTCAAGTCATGTTTTTAGTTTGCTGAGGAACTTTCTTATGTTGCTGATTGGATTGCAGTATCAGAAAGAGCTGGGTTGAGAAGTAGAGCTGACTGTAATACTTAGTGGGGTGTTACTATTTAGTAGTGATAGTACTGAACCTGTGAAGTGCAAGTTAAATTGGGTGGCTACAGTTTTGAAAGTGTTTGGGGAGGAGGGGCTTGTGGTAGTGGATTGTCGTGTTATGGTGCTCCAGAATTTTTGGGAGTTGTTTTTGTCGGATTATTGTATAGTAAGTTTTTTTGTCATTTTTATTTTTTTGACCAAGTTTCTTAAAAAAGAAGTTATGTACTTACCATAACGTTCCATGTTTGTAGTCCATCTCGCCTACATTCTTGCTGGATGGGATGGGTTCTGAGCAAATATTTGGCCCTGACTCAACCGATACTAAAGCTCGAGAGCTTTTACTGGCTCGAGGCTAAGCCCTATCCCATGGTGCCTCACGGCAATTCCCCAGATCTTGTTTGCAAGAAAGCAACAAGTACCAATCAGATATGAAATATCAGAGCTGTATATATACAGACAAAACATTTTGTAATATAATCCATGCCAAATGAACAACTGAAAACCAGGTCAGACAGCACCAGTACAGTCCATCAGATCCTCCAGAAACAGGAAGGGGGTTGGAGGGAGGGACGCAAGAATGTAGGCGAGATGGACTACAAACATGGAACGTTAAGTACATAACTTCTTTATGTGATGTAGTCCTACCTCGCTGTAATTCTTGCTGGACAGGGCAGCGTCCCTAGCACCTATATCCTGGGTGGCTCAGGAGAAAAGACTCTTCAGCACAGTGGACCCAAAGGAAGACCTGTCCCGGGAGGCCAAATCTAATTTGTAATGAGTAACAAAAGTATGTGGTCTTGCCCAAGTAGCTACTGTGCAAACAGTATCAATTGGGAGCCTAGATCTAAAAGCACATGAAGCAGATACAGCTCTAGAAGAATGGCCTTTGACTTTGATGGGCAATTGTTTGCCAGCAGAAGCAAAGGAAATGCAATCTGAAAGCCATTTTGAAAGAATAACCTTGGAAACAGGCAAGCCCTTCTTGTCAGAAAAGGAAACAAACAATTGATCTGATAGTCTTGAATTCTTTAGTCCTGTGTAAATAAAATCTGAGAATTCTGTGAACGTCTAACTGGTGTAGTCTATACTCAGATTTATTAGAGTGGTTTGGAAAAACACTGGTAGCTCAATAGTAGTGTTCAGATTGTGCTCAGAGCATACCTTGGGAAGAAAGGAGGGGTTAGTCCTGAGTGAGACTCTATCCTTGTGAAAAATAATGTAAGGAGGTCGAATAGTAAGAGCTTGCAGTTCTGAGACTCTCCTAGCAGATGTCATGGCTACCAAGAATAGTGTTTTCCATGACAACAATTTTAGATCTGATGAAGAGGAGGGCTCAGAGTACAGACATTAAAGATGATAGGACTAACTTAAGTCCCAGGGTTCTAATGGCGGTTTGATTGGAGGCCTGAGAAGAACTCCTTTTAAGAAAGTCTTGCACAAGGAGTGTGACATGACTGGATTTCCAATGAAGCCAAATTGGAAATGGCAGCTAACTGAACTCTTTGACTATAGCGGCTGCAGCTCCTTCATGAAAAATTGACGCTAGGAAGGCTAGGATAGATTCTATAGGAGCCATATATGGATCTAAGCCTTGGTTCGTAGCCCAAAATCGAAAACCTTTTTCATTTGCTGGAGTATAGTAGAAGGTTTATGGGATGAAATTAGAATGTGTGTTGACAGAAGGAGATAGGGGAATACACCTGGCTATTCGTGGAACTGCAGCAGCCATGCTGTCAATTTAAAGGTGTGGATGGTGGGATGGAACTGTCCTGACTGACGAATTAGGAGGGTCTGGAGATGGGTCCAGAATCCATGGT
The DNA here is from genome assembly GCF_019279795.1 of Protopterus annectens. Classification (NCBI taxonomy): domain Eukaryota; kingdom Metazoa; phylum Chordata; order Ceratodontiformes; family Protopteridae; genus Protopterus; species Protopterus annectens. The sequence continues at coordinate 1,060,355,585 of NC_056746.1, read as the reverse complement.
TCCTCCAAAAGGTAGGGCCACAGGAAGGGAAAGCATACTTGTTGAGGCTAATAAGGAGAAATGAGGATCAGGGAACTCCTCAACTGTTTTGCATTCTGTATTACCTTCGGGTTGAGAGGAAAGGTATAAAGAAGTCCCGGGGGCCAATCGTGGACTAGAGCATCCCTGGGTGACATCCCCAGATGGGGAATGAGAGCAAAGTAGCTGCTGCATTTGGTCTTCAGGTGAGTGGCAAATAGGTCGCAGCAAGGCTGGCCCCATCTGTGAAAGATCTCTTTTGCAACTTCTGGATTCAGGGACCACTCATGAGGCATCAGAATTGCTCGGCTGAGTTTGTCTGCTATTACGCTGGATTTCCCCGGGATGCTATCAGGAAGCATTGAGCATCCATCGCCCATTTCCAAACCTTTAAGGCCTCTCTGCAAAGTGGGTAAGATTTGGTTCCCCCTTGCTTGTTTATGTACCATACGACAGACATGTTGTCTGACTGAATCGCAATTGTCCCGGTGGGAAGGGAGCTGTGAAGTGCTTGTAACGCATACAGCACCGTTCTCATCTCCAGAACATTGATGTGCAAGTGGTTCTCGTGGTTCTGCCAAGTACCTTGGACTGTCATTCCCAGATAATGCCCCCCCACCCTATCTGGGAAGCGTCCGTGGTCAAAACTGCTTTCTCTTGGGGAGGAACAAGTGGACGACCTAGGACAAGTTGTTCTGTGTGCAACCACCATGTCAGATCCTTCTTGCAGCTGTTTGTTATAAAAATCTGAGGAGACAATGGAAGGTCTTGCATCAACCATTGGATAAATAACAGCCACTGAATTATCCTCATGTGTAGATGAGCAAGAGGAACTAATAGGATGGAGGAAGCCATAGTCCCTAGGACTTGAAGGACTACTCTGGCCTGAACTTTTTGTTTGTTTAGCAAGGATCTGACTTGACTGCATAGAGAATCTACTCTTTCTGGTGTTAGTCTTGCTGACATGGTGGTTGTGTCCATTTCTGAGCTTAAGTATACAATGTGCTGCGAAGGAGATAAGGCTGACACTTTTAGGTTGACTGTGATGCCTAGACTGGTGCACAAGGATAGAGTCTTGTCCCTAGTTCTGATGAGTTGATGCTTGGTGGTAGAAGTGAGGAGCCAGTCGTCTAGGTACGGAAACACCTGGAATCCTTGACGTCTTAGGTGAGCCGTAACCACTGCTATGCATTTGGTGAACACACTGGGGGCTGTAGTGAGACCAAAGGACAGTGTTCTTAACTAAAAATGACAGTCTCCCAGCCGGAAGCTCAAGTGTCTCCTGGAGTGCCTGTCCATTTTGATGTGGTAGTATGCTTCCTGGAGATCGACTGAGCAGATCCAACTGTCTTTCCCGATAAAGGGAAATATCAACTGCAGAGTGATCATTCGGAACTTCGATTTCTTTATGGACATGTTGAGCCTGCTGAGATCTAAAACTGATCTCCAGTCCCCTGTGTGAAGATTGGGGAAAGAGGGGCGAAGGCTGTCAGCCTAGTCAAACAGAATTTGATACATAATTCTATCATTTGTATAAATAAATGTAAAATACAGGCTTGTGTTCTTAAATGAAAGAAAACACTGTAAAATGTGAACTTCAAGATTGCTGCAACATTGCTATCTGCTGTAAGGAAAACTAAGCCAAGCATTTCAAATGTTCTTTGATGTTACAATAATCTAAATAGTGGTGCCAAGTGGCTGGCTGAACACATTCTTTATATTGTCTTAACTTAAGGAATAACTGCTAGAGTGTACATGTGAAATGTCTTTTATTGTTGTAGTTTCCTGAACAGGTGATAGATTGCTAAATAATGCAGTTTGTTGGCCTGGGAACTCCTAACTGTCAAAATGATGCAATGTGTATACTGGAAAAAAAGTGTCAAAATGATGTAATTTGGGAAGGCCTAGCAAAGATGTTTGTTAGTGAGTTTAAAAACTATTGTTGAGAGAGACTAAACATTTTGTCTTGGACCATCAACCCCAGCACTGCTTATGCTTTATATGTATGTAAGTAGGATTGTAGAACTATGTTTCTCTTAAGAATAAAAATTAGAAAGTTAGATCAAGTGGTACCCTTTGACATCAGACCTGTCCTACTGTATTATTTTAAGTTTCTATGTGATCTCTGAACTCTTAGATATCACTGTGGTGTACTAGTACTGTCTTGTGTTTTAATTATTTATTATTAAATATTTTAAAAACCTTTACCTTTGGCTGGTTTGTGTAGAGATAAGTACGCTCTAGAGTACATAGCATATTTATAGAGTTTATTGTAATAAGCCACTCTCAGGTGCACTCTCCAGTCTAGCTGGTGAATTTGGGTATCCTAAGGCAATGTTACAACTGCCTTATGTACACAGACAACCCTCTCCTCCTACCACAAAACACTAACATATGCGAGAGATGCAATTATACAGCCAAACTGGAAGCTAAGCTGTCTCCACCCAAGTCAGGAACACAGTCAAGAGGAGAAGGTTAACACTTGCACAACTCCAGCTGCACACAGACCTACTATAACAGCACTGGCAAAAAATACACAAATACACAAAATCATACTCGGAGGCTCTAAAAAACCCGCCAAAGCATCAGAGACCTCCAAAGCAGACACCCAAACAGCCTGCACTTCCCGTCACAAACCAGACAACACATAAAACACAAAATCAGTGTGCTGCACAATCACAGCCCTTAAGGCAAAATAACATACCTAACACACTAGTAACAGGTGACTCTATAGTCAGGCACACTGACGTCCCATTCATTAGGCTGGACAAGCCGAACGTTATTGTTAGCTGCCTGTCGGGAGCCAGCATCCGCCACATATAAACACAAGCACTCAGGTCACTCCAGAACAAGTACAAATATGACTCTGTCATTGTTCATGTTGGTGTGAATGACCTGAGACATACCTCCCTGGACTACATGAAAAGAGACATGGAAGAGCTCTCTGATCATGTAGCCCAGGCTGGTATGACCCTGACCCTGAATAGCATCCTGCCCTCACCAAGAATGATACCTCAGTATAAAGAAAAAATGATCAATTTCAACAACTGGCTAAGCTTCTGGTGTCATTCAAAGGGGATCCAGTGTCTGTCAGCCTGGGACGACATGCGTGACAAGCAGAGTTGCTTCGCAAGAAACAGCTTGCACCTGTCACCCCTAGGCTTTCGAATACTGGCCAAGGCTCTTGTTACCCCCATGGTGCCTTTTTTAGGCAAGGCTAGTCAAACCCACCTCCGTAAACAGCACAATTAACAAATAATTGAGGGTTATGCTACTCAACGCCAGGAATTTAAATCTCAAAATGCACGCGCTCTAAGCACTCCTCAGTATGGAGAACACTGACATCTGTGCAGTAACTGAAACCTAGTTCAAGGCTCCAGAGAGCACCCCAGCACTACCGGGCTACAACTCATACCACACGTTTCAGCCACAGAACACGGACCGAAACACAAAAGGAGGGTATACATATATCCATATTCATCAAGGATACCTACACCTCCAGGTTAGTGGAGCAGCATGATACCTCTGAGATCATCCATGTGCAAATAACATTGGGCATATCTGCAATGCAAATTGTGGCCTGCTACAGCTCACCCTCCATGACCCAGGACCACCACTCCACCTTTCTGGAGACACTGGAAAACATGAAGGTCCTACCAAACACCCTGATATTGGGCGATTTAAATTACCCTACCATTCACTGGGAAAACTACTAGAGTACAAATTCCCAGGCCCAGCGCTTCCTGGAATTCATCAACTCAAATGCCCTGGATCAACTGGCAAACTCCCCTACCAGAGGTGAAAACATATTGGACCTGGTCATTACCAACATGGGCGACAGGTGTTCCACACCGGAGGTCAACCCGTCACTGGTTAGATCAGGCCATAAACTAATCACTCTGGATGTCCACACCCCACCACCACTCCCAACTAAGGAAACCACAGTAAAAAAAACTTTTCCAAAGCAACCTTCACCTTACTTAAGACAGAGGTGGTAAGTTTCATAGCCCCCTCACTAATGGATAACGCTGCCCAAGATGCAGAACCCTTTACAAATGCACTCTATGTGCACCTACAAGGATGCATGGATCGTGCCACCCCTAGTAAAACCAAGACTCACTCCTCTAAGAGAAGGAAACCAGTTTGGTGGACCTCTGCAATAAACAGGCTATACAATAGGAGGAGGAAACTAGTTCAGAAAAAAAGCAAATCCCAAGAAGGAAAGACATCCCTGATCAGTATCCGTAAGAAACTGAGGTCCCTCATGAAATCATCCACGGCTAACTTCGAAAGAAAAATAGCCAAGGATTCAAAAGATCACCACAAAGCCTTCTTTAGCTAGGTTAAGAATCTAAGTGGCAACTCACAGATATGCACTGAACTAATGCAAAATAGCACAAAATATACTGAACCTACTGATATTGCCAACATCCTGGCAGATAGATTCAGTGCAAACTTCACCCCCCTCTCACCTCCAGAAGGCCCTCTCACTTCCAAAAAGGCCCACAACAATACCGGAAAAGTGTAGTGTCCCAAAAAATCACAGCTGCACAGGTGAAAACAGCCCTTTCAAAAGCCAAAAACACAGCGTCAATGGGACCAGATGGTGTCCCAGGCAGCGTCTTGCACGAACTACAGAACGAACTAACCCCCTACCTAAACACGCTGTTCAACCTCAGCCTCTCCACAGGCTACATGCCCAAAGAATGGTACACAGCAACTGTTATTCTTCTCCACAAAGGAGGGGCCACAACTGACCCTGGTAACTATCGCCCCATAAGCCTGACTAGCCTGGTCTGCAAGGCTAAGGAGCGCATCATCACGGAACTCATTAACAAAGACATTGGGATCCTCCAAACACTTGACTCGACCCAGTTCGGCTTTGTTAAGGGAAGATCAAGTCTACTAAACCTGGTGGACTTCGAGACAGTCATCAAGGCCATAGACGAGGGAAAGGTGGTTCACACAGCCTACCTTGACCTTGCTAAGGCTTTCGACACCATTCCACACTCGGATATTACAGAAAAACTCACCAGCCTGAACATAAACCCCTACGTCACGAGATGGGTTGCCAACTGGCTTACAGACAAAACTCACACGGTAAGAATAGCGGCTCCAGGACCGACTCTAAACCAGTCACAAGTGGTGTCCCACAAGGCTCAGTCCTGGGACCCCTACTGTTCTGCATATACTTCTCAGAAGTACAGGCAAACACAGATGGACTATGGCTAACCAAGTTCGCCAATGACTGCAAACTGGGAGCCATAACGGACTCTCCGGCTGACACAGACATCCTACAAAAGGGCCTTACTGAGACGGACACCTTGTGTCAAAGTCATGGCCTCAAGCTAAATGCCAAAAAATGCATAGTTATCCCATTTGGGAAAACAAAACACCCATGAATTACCACATAGCTGGCAGCCCCCTTAATACAGAAGAGGTAATAAGAGATCTGGGGACCCAGGTAGATAGTAATCTCTCCTTTGACAATCATATTGCCAAAGTAGTTAGGAAATCCTTCTATGTGGCCCATCTAATTACTAAAGGGCTCGCATCTAGAAATAAAGAGGTTATAGTGCCCCTCTACTCGTCACTCATTAGACCCATCATAGAGTACAATGCCCCATTTGGGATGTACCTCACAAGACACTTCCAACAGCTGGAAAGACTACAAAAGTACCTCACCAAGAGGATTACTGGTCTCAAATATATGTCCTATGCAGCCTGACTGAAAAAACTTCAGCTGCACTCAGTGGCATATCGCTTACTCAGAGGTGATCTCTGCCTGACTTACAAAGCCATGTCCAACTCAGAATTGATGGACATGCTCCACCTAAAGAAATCCAAGTCACTGCGAGCCACGCACTCTAGTGAGCTAAACCTCACCACAACAATAAATAGAACATGCTGGAGGGATAGATTCCTGTCAGAGACTCCCCATGCTTTGGAACAAAATTCGAAATGACATCAGGCAGAGCCCCTCATTAACACTCTTCAAGAAAAACCTTGACGAGTGGATGGGTAACAGAAAATACACCCCTGGGATCACTTCATTAGCTCTGCTTGACAGAGGATCAGTTACTTAATCAATGGGGCGGCGAAAGCAGACACACTCTGGCTAGGCTTATAAATGCCCTCAGGCAGATAGCCTAGTACCTACCTATGAACCTATAATAAGCCTTAGACTGAATAGTCACATTACCAATTGGATAATAATATTGCACAGTAATAATTGGACACACTTTTAAGGGCCTTTGGGTAGCTGATAAGTATTAGCTGGTGGTGGCAGAAATGACTACCTTATAGTCTGGGTAAAGGGGCACAGCTGGACAATCTGTGTCCGCCTTTCCCAGGAATGTCTGTGAAGTTGTATAAATACTTATCCCGGGAAGTTGTATAAATACTTATCTCAAAGTATGTGTGGTGTTGTCAGCTACCTGGGCAGGGACATGAAGCACTGGTGGGACAGAGTGTGTATTGGAGGTTAGCTTGCCAGCTAGGCTGAGATCTGGACCCTATAGCTGTGCTAGTGGGGAGTCTTATTGGGGACCTGGAGAGCAAGGGAGCAACCAACCCCAGACTGACTGTGATCTCTGTGTGCATTTAAGGGAAATTGTACTTTACTGTGTGTATTTGTTATCCTTTCCTCTTATATGAGACACCCTCCCTGGTGTTAGTGATGAGGATTGAGGCTCCCTGATTGCTGGGCCAGGGCACAGTTGTCGCACCCTGTCTTTTTTGGAACTAAAAAGAATCGAGAGTAAGTTCAGGATCCTACTTGCTCTGCGAGGACTTCTTGGATGACTCTTTTTGCAGCAACGAGATGACCTCTAGTTGAATGTGTGGTACCATCTGGTAGAGACGGGTTTGTTGGGGGTTCGGAAACAAAGGGGATCAGGTAACCTCTGGATATTATGGTGTGTACCAAATGATCTTGTGAAATGGTTAGTCAGGCACTTTGGTACAGCGATAGACAACCCCCGACTGCCTCCAGAGACAGAGAGTCGGGCAACCCCTCAGGGGCGATGAAAGGGACTATCAGAGAAAGTTACTCCGTCTCCCTGATGTTGCGGACCTCCTCTGCCGCGAGGGCGGCATCTTCCATTATATCCTCCCCCTTTGCCTCTAGGGGAGGGTTGACCTTGTGCCTGAGGGAAACCTTTTTGGGATTTACAGAACCACATTTTCCTACTGTACTACCCTTGGGATAGGGTCTAGACGGGAGGGAGAAACTGACTCAGACAGCAGATAACGTTTTCCATTCCTGCTCACACCTAGTCAAAGTCTCTTTCACTTGGGGTCCAAAAAGAGATGAACCATCAAAGGGGATGTTAGTAAAGGAAGACTTGAAGGACTCCATGAAATTACAAAGCTGTATCCAAGAATGTGTCCTGAAGGATATTCCTGCTACGGCTGCCCTACTCACTTCATCTGCCACGTACGATATCAGCCTCATGGAGGAGTTAGCAATGGATGTAAGGGTGGAGAGCTGCACAGAAACCTTATCCACGGAACCCAGAGTTACTGAACCCTGGAGGGTATCTCCTAATTCTTTCAGGAGATCCCTCTTAAGATGAGTAAAATGGGTAAGGTAATTCAGCGATTAATGTAAACGCCACTGAAAAGAGGGTACGCTTCCCATACCTATCCATCGTCCTGGACTCCTTGTTAGGACGACGGATATTAGTAGATGTTTTAGAAAACTCCTTCTTGGTGGCCGCTGCTACCACCATAGCATCAACGGGAACTCCTTTACTAAGGAAAGTCTTATCCTCAGGTGCTGTCATAAATTTATTTGGCCTCCTCAGGACAGGCTCCACTGAGTCTGGGGAGGTCCAGGCTTTCCGCGATATGAACCCCAAGAGTTGGTCATAAGGCGGTGTCACCCAGAAGGTGGAAGGTCGGGAACCAAAGGCCTCAAGATACACTGCTTCATCCTCAGTAGGGTTAGAGATCTTCCAATTACCCCCTCTAAGGATTTCTAGGATTTCAAAAAAAGAAGACATCCTCAGAGGGGGAGCTAGGGGACCCTTCTGACTCCTCTAAATCAGTGTCCAAAGTGAAAGACTCAGGTGAGCAAACATGCTTCCTCTTACACAGTCTCTTCCGAGGGAGCTCTCCAGTGGGATAATCTGGGGAGGTCTCCGAAGAGGGGGCACCTCCAATGGGGGCTACTTGGACCTCTAGTTCCCTACACTGTGGGGGTGGCAGGGTGGGAGAGGTTGCTGCCTGCTGCTGGTGGGACACAGGTTCCAAAGGTATGGCTTTAGCAGAAGACAAAGCCTTCTCTATAGCTTTGAAAGTCTTTCCTCCCGCTCTGAAGACCTCTGCTCAGAGGGGACGGATGGTCGGCTCCTAGCAAGGGGGGACGGCTCCGAAGCATAAGTGGGAGCCGAGCTGAGTCGAGCCGAGGCACCAAGAGGGAGGGTCGGTTCCCAAGAGAAGCCTGGGTGACTGTCCCCCTTGGAGTCTACTCGAGAGCGTTGGCTCCCAGATCCCTCGGCTCCAGACTGAGCCACTGAGGATAGAGTAATTGGTTCCGAGGAAGCGGGTTGAATCCCCGGAACAGACAGGTCCAAGACAGAAGAACCTGAAGTAATAGGCTCAGAGAGCGAAGCAGTCGGAGCAGGAACAGTGGCAGGTAAGGGGGTCGAATCCGAATCCTTTAGTTCCGGAAGGGCCAATTTTCTTGCCAGAGCTGGATCTGAAAGCAACGTCTTCACCACCAGCTCAATGTCTTCATCTGAGAGAGTCCTGGAGGATCTGGTGGAGACAGGAGATAGCCTCCTCTCCAAAACAGGAGATCTCACGGTGGGTGACACAACATCAATATCCGGTAAAATTTTCAGTACCGAAAGTTGCCTCTGCAGTGAGGAGACCGACAACATCGATATGGACGAAGCTGAATCGGAGCCAGAACTCCTTGGCTCCGACGCTTTGGTCTTTTTTGACAGCTCTGAATTTGGGCCGAAGATTTTCTCTTAGAAGACTTAGGAGCTGCCTGACCGAGTTCCAGCTGTTCCTGGAAGGAACTGGTCATAAGATCCCTATCAATAAGTTCTCGCCCTTTCATTTAAGACCCTGGTGCTCACCTAAAAAGTACACGCAACTGGTGTGACTGTCAGAGACATTTTCTTTGAGCATCCATCACACTTTTTAAACACTGAAGGGCGATGATCCTTATGCTCACTATCCTTATCTTTAGCCATTCTGACTACAAGGTATAGACTAGCTAGACAAACAAGAACAGCAATAACAAAGTACTAACTACTGACAAAAAGGTAATAGAGAAGAAAGGAGTATATAATTTTTTTTATATATATATATATATATATATATATATATATATATATATATATATATAAAAAACAGACACACGCACACAGGGAGGAAAGGCCCTCCAACTTAAATGGGCCGTACAATCCTAGGGGAAGAATAAGGGTCAGAAACTCTCAATAACAGTCATACAAGAGAGAATTATTATTAAAGACAGGATAGAAAAAAGGATAGAAAAAGGACTAAATTTAGTAAATAAAGTGTTACTTAGCCAATGAGCCAGTAAGAGACAACCTCGAATCTTTTGCGGCAAACGAGATCTGTGGAATTGCCATGAGGCATCATGGGATAGGGGTCAGCCTCGAGCCAGGAAAAGCTCTCGAGCTTTAGTATCGGCAGAGTCGGAGCCGAATATCGGCTCCGAACCAATCCCATTCAGTAAGAATTACGGCGAGATAGGACTACATAACCTCAATAATTTAACACTTAGGTTTGGTCGTGTGACCAGGCTCTCTCTCTCTGTTTCATGAGCAGTTTGGTATCTTTTATGCAAATTTTTCTAAGGGGAGCTAGACTGTTAAGTATATCAAGAAATTTATTATTGAAGTATTGGACTACATTATCTAGCTGGAGATGTTTTAGAGAGGACCAGTTGCATTGTTTTAGTAGGGAGTTAAAGATTTTGGTGGAAAATTTTATTTTGATGTGGATATGTTTGTGTATGACGTTTTTAGTAGGGCATACTCTGTGCTTGATAAGACAGGTGAGCATATGAGCACTAAGGGTATCTGGGAGGCAACTGGAGTGGTGACAATAGCAAGGGTCTATTTGTAAGGGTCCAATCTAGAAATTCAAAAGCTGCTAGAAAAAAGTCATCCAAGAAGTCCCAACAGACAGACAGGATCAGGATTCTACTTGCGGTTCTTTTTGGTGCCAAAAAATACAGGGAACTGGAGACCAATTTTGGATCTCAGTCTATTGAACACTTTTGTTCAGCAGGCAAATATCTGGATAGTCAAGGTTCAGTCTCTTCTACCCTTCTTAGGGAAAGATGACTGGATGTGCTCTACAGACCTCCAGGATGCGTACTACTACATAAAAATGGACAAGCGCTCCAGGTTTCTCCACTTCTAGTTTGGAGCCAGTCATTATCAGTTAAGAGCTTTGCCATTCGGTCTCACCACAGCCCCCAGGGTGTTCACCAAGTAGATTGTTTATTGCTGTGTTTTGTCAAATCTGGCTGGGGAACAGATTTAAGAGAAGCGACTGGTTGGGTTTTCAGAGGTACAGGTTGACCAAGCAAGGGTGAAGTCTCTTAAGATAATTGTTTCTTAGTTAAAAGTGGAGGTTGTCCAGCTAAGGTTTTCTATTGTAGAAGTATTCTTACCACGAAGGATGCAAGTTGCAATAATGATAATGCTTCTGTTGGTGTTTAGTTGGAGGAGGGAGACTAGTATAGTGCAGTTGTGTACCTACCATAAATGTAGATGTTGAGTGTATTCACTGTTGCAGTCATTACTCACTCTTGGGTTATCCTGCTGGCAGGCTACCTGCAGTCGGCCTGAATTCCAAAGTCTTGGTCTGACGTCGGTTGCTGTCGCCTCTTCCCTGACGTCAGTGCGCCAGGGGTATAAAAGATGCAGCCAACGCCATTTTCTTCAGTTTTTCTTGCCCCAGATGTCAGGTGCCCCCAAAAGGGTAGGCTAAATAGATTATGCCAATAAACATGCATGCACTAAAGTAAACATTTCCTTCATCTACAAGCAAATACACCACATAGGTTGTATAGAATAAAGAAGTACAGATAAAACCCAGCAAATGAAAGGGGGATGGCGGGAGGGTAACCTGGACTGCAAGTGAATACACTCGAACATCTACATTTACGGTAGGTACACAACTGTACTATGTTCATAGTGTTTCACTGTTGCAGTCATTACTCTTGGGTTGAATCTCAAAGCTGAGGATGGGTGGCTGGGCTAAATAGGATTAGGAGAGGCTATGAGGACCTGCAGAACTGCAATGGCAAAGCCTGCTCCGGATTTAGAGTAGAGAGGTAAGTGGTAGTGCTTTGTAAAAGTGTGCACTGAACTCAAAGTTGCAGCCTCTAAGATGTCTTTGGTTGGTACTCCTCTGAGGAAGGCTGGTGAAGTGGCTGCTGCTCTGGTAGAATGTGGCCTAATGCCCTTAGGCACTGATTTGCCATGCTGTGAGTAGCAGAAATGAATGCAATGGCCTATCCATTTTGAAATAGTTTTGAGACAGCCTTTCCTTGTGATCCTGCAGCATATGCCACTAAAAGTTGCTCAGTCTTTCTGAAAGCTTTAGTTCTGTCCAAGTAGAAGCGAAGCTGTCTGTGTATGTCCAAAGAACGCAGAAGTCTCTCCCCCTTGTTCTGTGGGTTTGGATAAAAGGTAGGCAAGTGAATGGTTTGATTAAGGGCCACACTGGACACCACCTTAGGCATAAATGTAGGGTTTGTCCTCAGAGAAACCCTGTCTTGATGGAAAATGATAAAAGGTTCCAGAGCCATGAGTGCCTGTAACTCCGAGACTCGTCTTGCAGAGGTTATTGCTAGGAGCAGAGCTGTTTTCCAGGATAAGAATTTTATATCAGCTGTTGAGGCTGGCTCAAAAGGAGGCAGTGTGAGTTTTTCCAAGACATAATTGAGGTCCCATGCAGGTATTGGTGCTCTCCTTGGAGGTCTTAAGTTTTTGACCCCTCTGAGGTACGGCCTTATTACAGGATGAGAAAAGATAGGTGGTTCCGTATTGTAATGGGCTGAAATGGCGGAGGCATGAATCTTAATTGATGAAAAGGATAGGCCTTTGTCCAACATCTCAGTTAAGTATTGTAAAATCTGAGGAATATTTGGTAGAAACGTGTCAATTCCTTGTTCCTGGTTCCAAGCACAGAATCTCTTCCATTTTTCTGCATAAGCTTTTCTGGTACTGGGCCTCCTGGCCTCCAAGATAACATCCATTACAGCTTTGGAGAGAGGAGTGTTCTGAATGGCTACATTATCCGCCATGCTGCCAGATTTAAGGTCCTGAGTTGGCTGTGCAGGATCTGATTGTTTTGTTGGGTCAGTAAGTAAGAAGTTTGAGGCAACGTCCAGGCTGGACCTTGAGACAAGTTCTTTAGGATTGGGTACCAGTGCTGGCGTGGCCAGTCTGGGGCAATCAGTATCATTTTTGGCTTCTCTTGTCTGACCTTTAGGAGTACCTTGGGGAGGAGAGGCAGTGGAGGAAAGGCATATACTGTTAGGTTTTTCCAGCTGAAGGATAGGGCATCCACTTTCCATGCTTGCTTGTGATAAATCCTCTTGCAGAATCTCTGTAGTTGGCAGTTGTGAGGGGAGGCAAATAGATCTGTCTGGGCATCCCCATTTCCTTGTTATCATGCTGAAGACTTGTGGATCCAGTTTCCACGCGTGGGGATCCATGAGGTTTCTGCTTAGTTCGTCTGCCAGAGTATTTATTTTTCCTGGCAGGAATTGTGCTTGCAGGTGAACTTGATAAGTCAATGCTGTGTCCCACAAAGTCATGGCTTGTCTGCAGAGGGGGTAGAATGTGTGCCACCCTGCTTGTTTATGTACCACATGACTGTAGCATTGTCCGTCTATCAGTAGTTGTCCTGGATGAAGTAGATCCTTGAAAGCTGTCAGGGCATTCTGAACAGCTGGCATCTCTTTTTGATTGATATGAAGATGCATCTGGCTTGCAGGCCATGTGCTCTGAATACATTTTCCTGCCATGTGGGCCCCCCAGGCATAATCTGATGCGTCCGTTGTTAGTATCTGCATGGCTGTGGGTAAAGTGAATGGCTGTCCCTTGTTGTGGTGACAGGCCTGTGCCCACCATCGAAACTCCTGTTGCAGGCAGGGAATGAGGGTAAATAGAAGTTATGTTCTTACCATAACGTTCCATGTTAGTTGTCTTCTTCTCGCCTTCTTCTTGCTGGATGGGTTCGGAGCCGACCTCGGCCCGACTGCCACTCTAAAAGCTCGAGAGTTGGTTCCACCGGCTCGAGGCTCCCCTTATATCCCACAATGCTAGGCGAGAGTTACCTCAGATCTCGTTTGTAAGCTAACCCCAGCTTATAACAGTAACAGTATAACTGTAAAACAGAATCCACCTCTAACAACAGGAAGAAAGAAGGGTGACCTACATCCTGAAACAAGAAATATGCATAATAGCATATGACTAAGAAAGAGGTGGTAGAAAGAGAGGTCACGATCACAACTCCTCTAGGTCTGTCCAGGCCAGGGGAAGGAGGGTGGGGCAAGAAGAAGGAGAAGAAGACAACTAACATGGAACGTTATGGTAAGAACATAACTTCTATATGTTAAGTTGTCTATCTCGCCTTCATTCTTGCTGGATGGGACGCGTCCTAGCACCTTGTCCCGGGTGGCCTAAAGAACAGACTCCTGAGAACAGTGGAACCAAAATTAGCTCTATGCCTAGAAGCTAAATCCAACTTATAATGGGAAATAAAAGTGTGAGGAGTAGCCCAAGTAGCCGCTGCACAAATGGTGTCAATAGGCAGTCTGTCTTGGAAGGCTAAAGAAGTAGCCAAAGCTCTGGTGGAATGGGCTTTAGGTTTATTAGGCAGTTTTGGTGTCTAATCTCATAAACAAGGGTAATCAGAGATGTTAGCCATCTGGATAATGATACCTTTGAAACTGGAAGTCCCTTTCTGCTTTCCGCATAGGAGACAAACAGCTGATCAGATTTTCTGAATTGTTTCGTCCTGTCCAAGTAGTACCTTAATTGACGATGAACATCCAGGCAGTGTAATTTTGTTCAGACCTATTTGAATACTCTGGGAAAAAGACAGGGAGGTCAATGCTTTGGTTTAGATTTGATGTTGAAACCACCTTAGGCAAAAGGACGGGTTAGTTCGTAAGGAAACTCTGTCCTTATGGAACAAAAGATAAGGAGAACGACAACTGAGTGCTTGAAGTTCTGAAATTCTTCTAGCTGATGTGATAGCCACCAGAAAGAGAGTTTTCCATGATAATAATTTCAAGGAACATGAAGCTGCAGGTTCGAAGGGGAAAGAATCAAAGAAGCAAGAACTAAATTTAGGTCCCAAGGAGAAGGAGGATTTCTTATAGGAGGTCTGAGAAGAAAAACTCCTTTCAAAAAGGCTTTGCAAAGTTTGTGGGACATTAGGGCAGATTCAGAAATGCCCACATGAAAATTAGAAATAGCTGCCAATTGAACCTTAAGAGTAGATGGAGATGAACCTGCATGGAAGAGTTCAGCTAGAAAATCAAGGACTAGTTGGATGGAAGCGGTGAAAGGATCTATGTCCTTTCCTTGTGCCCAATATGAGAAGCGTTTCCACTTACTCAAATAAATCTTCGAGTGGAAGATTTATGGGAAGCTATCAATATATCTCTAACCGAGTGAGATAATTGAGGAAGCCTGGCTACGGTTGGAACTGGAGGAACCAAGCAGTGAGGTTCAGAGAGGGAGGGAGCGATGAAACTGACCCGAGTGGTGACACAAAAGAACTGGAACTAAGACCAGACTGCACGGTCACTACAAGAGAAGACGATGTAGAAAGGGGAACCACACTTGTCGAGGCCAGTAAGGAGCAATGAGGATCAATGAGGCCTTCTGAGCGATAGCTTTCTGTATTACTTGAGAGATCAGAGGGAAAGGAGGAAATGCATACAGAAGTCCCGGGCCAAACTTGGACTAGAGCGTCTCTGCTGGGTTGGCCTGGTAAAGGGAATAGAGTGAAGTATTCTCTGCACTTGCTGTTTTGGGGAGTAGCAAAAGACCGCAGCAAGGCTGACCCCACTTGAGAAATATCTCTCTCACTACAGAGTCTTTCAGAGACCACTCGTGAGGCATGAGTATAGCTCTGCTCAACTTGTCCGCAATGTGATTGGACTTCCGGGATGTGCATTGCTATCAGAAAACGCTGAGAAGAAATCGCCCATTGCCACAGTCTGAGTGCTTCTCGACACAGGGGTATGATCTGGTTCCGCCTTGTTTGTTAATGTACCACACTACAGACATATTGTCTGTCTGGATTGCAATCGTTCCCAAGGGAAGAGAGTCTTGAAGGGCTTGCAACGCTAAAAGCACTGCTCTCATCTCCAGAACATTTATGTGCAAGTGGCATTCGTTTGGTTGCCATGTGCCCTGGACTGTACTGCCCTGATAATTCACCCCCACCCGATCAGGGAGGCATCCGTTGTCAGAGTAGCAACCGGAGGAGGTGGAACAAATGGTCTTCCGACAGGAGCTGGGGAAGACATCCACCACATGAGATGCTTTTGCACGCTGCGTGATCATAATGGTGTGAGACATTGGAAGTTCCTGGTATGACCATTGAGAAAAAAGCATCCACTGAAGGATCCGCATGTGGTATCTGGCCAATGGGAGGAGAGGTATGGCGCTGCCATGATTCCCAACACCTTTAGAACTAACCTGGCTTTGGCTCTGTTGTTGTTGAGAAGAAGTGACACCAATTTGTGAATGTCTGATATCCTTTGGTTCGTTAGCGTTGCAGACATGTTTATAGTATCTAAATTTGCCTATGTAGGTAATAGCGACAAGGCGACAAAACAGACTTTTCGCAATTTATTGAAATACCCAGTTTTTGACAAAGCGAAAAGTATAATCTCTGGCCATCAGAAGGAGATGCTTGGTGGGAGCTGTGAGAAGCCAGTCGTCCAAATATGGAAACACCTGGAATCCGTGTCGCCTCAGGTGAGAAGCTACCACTGCCATGCATTTGGTAAACACCGGGGCAGTGGTGAGACCAAAGGGCAGGGCCCTGAACTGAAAATGACTGGTTCCCAGCCTGAAGCGGAGGAATCTTCTGGAGCGTCTGTTCATTTTATGTGATAGCACGCATCCCGAAGGTCTATAGAGCACATCCAGTTTCCTTTGCCCAAAAGGGGAAGAATGGATTGCAGCGTGACCATCCGAAATCTTGTTTTCTTGACTGATTTGTTCAAGACACTGAGATCCAAAATCGGTCTCCAGTCCCCTGTTTTCTTTGGAACTAAAAAGAACCTTGAGTAGATTCCGGATCCTTGTTGGTCTGCTGGCACTGACTGAATTGCTCTTTTTGCAAGCAGTTTTGAAATTTCCCAAGCTGCTATATCCCTTTGAGCGGTGGAACATCTGGAAGGGATTTTTGACTGATTTGGAAACGAAGAAAAGGGATAGAATAGCCTTCGAAATGATGGACTGTACCCATTTGTCTCGAGTCAGGGATAGCCAGGCTTCTGGGTACAGTGACAATCTTCCCCGACTGCCTCGAAGAGGGGCAGGCGGGCAACACCTCAGGGATGCTGAAAGGGCTTGTCAGGAAAGGCTTCCCGATTGCCCTGGTTCTGCGGACCCCTGCCCCTAGGGCGCGTCTACCATTGTTATTCCCACCTCTGCCTTTGGTAGGAAAACGACTCTGTCGTCAGGCGAAGTCCCTTGAGATTGTTTACGGAACCACATCTTCCCACCCTTCTGGCCTTTGGGGTAAGGCCTAGAAGGAGTCGAAAACGGACTCCGACGGCAGAAAGGGCCTTGCCATCAGTCTCGCACCTAGTCAGGGTTTCTTTCACTTAAGGACCAAAGAGAGATGATCCATCAAAAGGGGAGTTCGTGAAAGACGTCTTGAAAGGTTCCGCAGTTGCATAGCCGCATCCAGGCGTGCCTACGTAAGGCTACCCCTGTCCCTGCGGCTCTGCTCGCTCCATCGGCCGCATAAGAGAGGAGGCATGGAGGAGTTGGATATGGAATTAGGGTAGCCAGCTGCGTGTTCATTTTCTCTTGAAACCCGCAGCTGTAGGGTCCTTAACATTTCACTCGCTTCCTTGATCAAGTCCCTTTGAAGACGAGTGAAATGGCACAGGTAATTCAGCGAACGCATGGTAAATGTCGCTGAGGAGAACATCCGCTTCCTGCACCTATCCATGGACCTAGATTCCTTGTTAGGTGGATGGACAGGCACTGAAGGATCAGCCAGTTCCTTCTTTGTGGCGGCAGCTACCACCATAGCATCCACAGAAACTCCTTTTGATAAAAATTGCTTGTCTGATGGAGCTGTGATGAATTTGGAGGGTCTCCTGGGAGTGGGGTCCACTGAATCAGGACCCCTCCATGTCTCCTTAGCAACGACCTGCAAGAGGGGGGCAAAGGGGGGGGACACCCAGGAGGTGGAAGGACGAGAGCCAAACGCCTCAAGATACACAGATTCGTCCTCCGAAGGGTTGAGGGCTGGCCAATTTCCCCTCTGTTTCAGGATCTCCAGAATGTCTGCAAATGAGACATCTTCAGAAGGGGAACGGGGAACCCTCAGAATCATCCAGATCTGTGTCTGACGTGATAGACTCAGGTGAGTCAATGTGTTTCCTCTTGCACTTCCTCTTCCGAGGGGGCTCTTCTGCCAAATCAGGAGAGGCCTCGGAAGAGGATGAAATCCCACAGGGGTTCCTGAGGAGCTGGCTCTCTGCGGTCCGGGATGAGGGAGTGAGTCGACTTACCCTGAGGCAGCATAGAGGGAGGCGGACGGAGCCGACTGTGGGGTAGAGCCTGGCTCTAACACACTCCGCATGACCTCGAATGCACCCCTGTCAGGCAGAGCCAGAGGTCCCCGCTCCGAAGAGCTAAGAACCCTCCTCGGCACCGACAGTGATGGCTCGAGGTCGATGTCGGAGCCGAACTCACCAGCGCCAAGCCCCGAGAGGGAGAGGGGGTCGGACAAGGGTCCGATGCCACTCACCCTCGAGCCGACGAGGAAGTCCGCCGAGATTCTTCCAAAGAAGAAAACGGAGCCGACGGAGCCGAAGACAATTGTCTCGGCCCGAAGCAATCACAGTCTCGGTTCTGACGTGACCGCCCGAACTCAGAAGAGTCGAAGGAGGAAAGAGTTGATGGACGGGGCAGGCATCGACTGATGAGTCGGGCTCTGAAGCATCTGGGCTAGTGCCTCGGACTTAAGTAGTCGACTCACTACCCTCTGAAGGTCATGATCGGACAGCCTCGATGACCTAGAGGAATGAGACCTTTGGCTCCGTTCAGACAGCAGGGGAGAAGCTGGAGCCGAATGAACGGAGCCAATAGATGGTGACCTTGATCTCTTTCTAGTTGTCGGCTCAAGATCTGGTCGGAGCCGACACGGGTACTTCAACCTCGGCTCCAGCCGAGCCGAGGAGCCACAGAAACTGTGGACTGAGACTTATCGGCTCCAGCCGGAGCCGATAAAGGCAAGGTTGAACAACCTGAGGTCTCGGCTCAGAAGCCGTGGCAAGACCTCGATGCCTTAGAGGGCTTCCTGTTGAGACAGACAGGGAATCCTCTGGCTTCAACAAGCCTCTCAGAATTAGCTTGTTTTTTCTTTCCTGCAGGACCCTGGGGCTGAAGCCATGGCAAACAGCACAGGAGTCCTGCAGGTGCAAAGGCCCCAGACAATAGACACAAGAAGTGTGAGCGTCTGTCAGAGACATTTTCTGACAGCACGCATCACACTTCTTGAATCCGGAGACCTTTGCTTCTTTAGACATTGCCTAACTGACAGGTGTACACAAACACACACTCAAACAAACCAGTTATACCCTGTCAGAAAATATAATAACTTTAGTAATGATACTAGAATTTAAGTACAATAAAATTATAGTAAAATTATAGTAAACTACACAAACACTCCCTTAGGGAAGAGAAGGCCTAAGGCCCAAGGGAAGAACCAAAGGTTCTTTTAGAAAAGAAACGGGAAAAATATAGGGTCGGGGATAAAGTTCTATGATCTACACTAATCTAAGAAGAATTTAACTTAAAAAGGGGTAAAAAGAGTAACTTTTAGAAGAAAAAGCTAACACTCACCAGGAACCGGTAGAAGCAACCAACCTCGAAGCTGTAGCGGCAAACGAGATCTGAGGTAACTCTCGCCTAGCATTGTGGGATATAAGGGGAGCCTCGAGCCGGTGGAACCAACTCTCGAGCTTTTAGAGTGGCCGAGTCGGAGCCGAGGTCGGCTCCGAACCCATCCAGCAAGAATGAAGGCGAGATAGACAACTTAACATTTAATGTTTCCAGGCTGTGGCAATGTTGAGTCCAAACACTTTTTAGATACCATTGTAGTTTCCTCATATGCAGTCTTGCATATCGAATTAGCAGAATGCAGGATGCCAAGAAGCCCAAAGCCTGCAGAATTTTTCTTGCAGATAACTGGGTCTTTGTTGCCAACATTTTGAAGTAAGAAGTCAGTTGCCTTTGTCTGGCGTGAGATAAGCCATCTGGGCAGCTGTATTTAAGCTTGCACCCAGGAATATCATCTCTTGAGAGGGTACTAGTTTTGATTTCTTTTCGTTTATTGTGTACCCTAGGCAAATTAGTAATCTTTTTACAAATGCCAGATGCTTTAGTAGAATGTCTTTGTTCTCTGCTTGAATAAGGCAGTCATCCAAGTAAGGATATATTTGAATTAATCTGTCTGCAAAATGCAATTACTGGTGCCAGGCATTTTGCAAAGACCCTGGGCGCAGTAGATAAGCCAAAGGGCAGTGCAGAGTATTGGTAGTGATTGAGACAGCTATGAATCGGAGGTATCTTCTGCAAGATTGTCTGATTGGGACATGAAGGTATGCCTCTTTTAGGTCCAAAGTTACGAGCCAAGCCTTCTTGCCCAGCATGGGCAGTAGCTGCCGCAGAGTCAATATTTTGAATTTTGGAACGTCCAGAAATGTGCTTAGAATAGACAGGTCCAGTACTGGTCTCCAGGCTTTGTCCTTTCAGGGCACCAAGAAAAGTCTTGAGTAAAATCCTTGTCCCTGCTCTTGTTGTGGTACTTGCTGAATGGCCCTCATGTCCATGAGGGATGAAACTTGTTTTTGTGCCTCAGCCCATTGATTGTGTGGCAGATCTGGCATACTTTTTGCCCTTGGCAGGGTGTGAAAGTGGAACCTGTAGCCCTGAGACACTATGTTCAAGACCCATTTGTCCTGGGTAATCATGTGCCAATTTGGTGAAAAAAGTGCAAATTTTCCCCCTAAGGGGGCTGCCAAAAGATAAGTGCTTGGTTCTGGCAGAGGAAAGTCATTGGGACTGTTTCCTGTATGGTTGTGATTTGTCTTCTCCGCTTTTGGAGGTAGAAGCACCACATTGTTTAGGCCTGTATGAGCCTTGGGGCTGGGATCTGCCTCTGGGGTGTCTGTATCTGCCTCTTTGTGGCCTGTCTGACACTGGAAAGGACCAATTCTTTGTAGGCCAGTTCCTCAATCTGGGTGGCTGTACCTGCAGGAAATCCTTAACTGTCTGCATGGATTTCGCTTTATCCTCCACTTTCTTCAACACCTCTTCTGCCTTAAGACCAAAGTATCATGCTGTAATGGAGCATCCAATAATTTTGCTTTAACATGATCAGGCAGATGATCTGTTCCTTTAACCAAGCATGCCTTCTAATGACAGAACCCGTAACAGCGGCCCTGCAAGAGGCCTCCAGTGAATCAAAACCACATTGCAAAGTATGCTTTCCCACTTGTTCATCTGCATGCAATAAATTCTGCATTTCCTTGTTATCAGAACATTCAGAATTTGTCAACATTTTCTGTTTAAGCAGTGACATTAAGTATTGCTGATATTTAAGCATATGAAACTGACAATTTAAAGCCCTTACAGCCAAGGTAGCAGAAGTATAAACTTTTTTCCCCCATCTGTCCAGTGCCTTAGAATCCCTATCAGAGGGGACAGGGTTTTTTGCAGTAGAAGCCTTGACGCCTTTGAGACCCTGAGATATAGTTTCTGGGTCAGCAGCAGGGTTTTATATAGAAATTTATGCGAGTCTGGAACCCTGTAGTATCTGTCTGGCTAAGCAGGTGCAGGGGATAAAGAGTCAGAAGACAGACCGGACACTGAAAATACATCTACAATGTCTAGAATAGGTGGAATAGCAAGAGGTCTGTGCTGAGGTAGTAAAAGAAAGTCTCTGAGCCTTTTTTTAGATTCTGAGTAATCTTGGCTCTCCCAGTGAAAATGCTCCCTTATGGTATGAGGAGAGGCTGAAGGAATAGATTCTTCAGCATCAGAATCCTCATAGGGAGGAAAAGAGTATCCCTGTTCAGAAGAAGAGTCCGAGGAAATTGAAACCAGATCAAAAGAGTCCTATTCTGTCTCTTGCCTAGGCCTCTTATCAGGAGGGGGGGATGGGAAGCCCTTATCAAAGTAATTAGGTCTTCGACCATTTTAAGCATCTGTTTCTTAGGCATGAAGTCTGTCCAGGAGAATGCTGTACTTGTTTCTTTGTCTTTAGAGCTGTTTTAGTCTTTGAAGCGGAGGTTGGCTTGACATATAATTGTGTAGATCTGAAACACCTTCAGAAGCCGATGCCTACTCAGCGGCTCCAGACCCATCTGAGGGAATAGTTTCCGAGAGTCCAATACCTTGAGTTTCCAGAGGCCTAGTCGGCTCCACGTGGGAGTCGGAAGCGGCCTGTGGCTTTGAGGTAGCGGGCATCAGGGGCTGCGAAAGGGCCTCACTGAGAACAGGCGACTGACCTAGCGGGGGCCTCGTCGTCTGTTTTGGACCTCGGATGCCTGTCCTTTTCCTTGCGCTTTTTATAAACTCCGGTCATCGGCTGTTCCGACGGCATTATATAATTAAACCTTCAGCCAAAGTAATGAAAGGCAAAATCGTACCAACGCTTTATAGTGTGTTGGTTAAATCTAGCACAAAACAGACAGCTAGCAACGTCGTGATCAGGGTCTAGGCAAGGAATACAGTAAGAATGAAAATCATTATGAGGTATTTGCTTCCCACAAGAAATACAATTGTTAACTTTTTCTGACATCAGACTGGAGCAAGAAAAAAGTTTCCCCAACGGGGTACTTAGTTTTACTGAAGACTAGACTGGAGCAAGAAAAAAGTTTCCCCAACGGGGTACTTAGTTTTACTGAAGACTTCAGACCTGAAATTCGATTTTGAAAATCTCAGGAGTCGGCCGACCAGCACTTGCAAACTGCTTTTGCTTTGGGCACCGCGCGGCAAGAAAGACTGAAGAAAATGGCGTCTGCTGCATCTTTTATACCCCTGGCGCACTGACGTCAGGGAAGAGGTGACGGCAACAGACACCGGACCAAGACTTTGGTATTCAGGCCGACTGCGGATAGCCTGCCAGCAGGATAACCCAAGAGTAATGACTGCAACAGTGAAACACTATGAACATCTCTGAATTAAAGTCAGGGGGTAACCTTAGTGTACGTTCCAGGGCAAGTGTATCTTTGTAAATAATGGCAATGTCGCCACCATGTTTATGGAGTCTGTCAAGTCTATGGATATTGTATCCTTGGGTTAGGATTTCGCTATCATTAATGTGTTGTTTTAACCTGGTCTCTTAAAACTGCTATATCTGGGAGTAGAGTGTGAGGGTAGATTGGAAATCTGTGATTAAGTATGCTTTTTTAGGTTGATGTTAATTATTAGGATGTTTGAACTATTAAGAACGTGTTTGACAAAGTTATGGAAATTGGAATTATTACCTAAATGAGGTGTGGGTGGTGGGAATTGTGGGCATGATTTTGGTGTATGTCACTAGCTATATTAAATACAGATAAACTGCATGGAAATAAAGAGAGTTTACTTAGGAGTTTTGAATATTTGTGTAGCAAGTGTGGGGTTGTTTGTGCGGACGTATATTTAAGTGAAGAGTTCTGTGACAGAGTTGTTGTAAAGGTGTGGTGATACTGCAGTATATGTGGGTATGGTGTTTGTTGGAAAAGGTGGTGACTAGTGTGACAGAGTAAATATGATACTCGATCATGGAATGTGGTGAATAGACAGGTTGTCGTTAGGATGGTTAGTATTGTGCGTAGAGGTATCACATTAGGTATAGTCGAATTGGTGAGGTTAGAATACAATTGGGCTTGGAAATGCAGAGTAAAATAGAAAGTAAATTTACTTAGTGAATGCTATTAAATATTAAGTTGTAAGTGGATGTAGTTAGTAGGCTTGATAGTTAAATATGGATTTAGGTTACTGGCTAACAGGATGAGGACATTTCCTTCTGTGAATAAGTTTAGGTGTAGTAGGGGTGGATGGGATTTGGGAGTAGAGTAGGGGAACGGAGTAAGCCCAAGCGCAGCAATGGCGAACAGAGCGGGAACAGCCATGTGCGTGAACTAAATTACAAAAAAAGAAGTTATATACTCACCATAACATTCCATCTGTGTTGTCTATCTTCATTTATCCTTGACCTATGGGAACTCTGTTCCGACCCTCAAAACCGGCTCGGCTCTTATAATAGACCTCAAGAACCAAAAACTCAAGCCAAGTCCCTACCCAGAATGTCCCTCTCTAGATTACCTTAGATGAGCTGCATCTAAAAAGAAGACAATAAAAACAGCCCTGTTGCAATTGTAGAGGCTTTGTCCAAGTCATAAATGAAATAACAGATAACCAGGACTAGAGTTAATTCCTCCAAGAAGCCTGAAGGTGGGTGGGGTGTCTAGGATAAATAAAGGTCAGCAACACAGATGGAAGGTTATGGTGAGTACATACCTTCTTTTACCTGATGTTAATCTTCATTTATCCTTGACCTATGGGACAGAGTCCCCAGCAACATTATATATTGAGAGGCCTTACAGAAGGACATTCCTGAGCACCACAGAACCAAAGGAACCTCTTCCCCTGTAGACACAATCCAATTTGTAATAAGTGATAAAAGTATGTGGTATACCCCAGGTTCCTGATGCATATATTTCATCCATGGAAGCCCTAGTAGAATATGCCTTTATTGGTGGAGGTAATTGAATGTTTCTCTTATTGCAGATGAAAGCTATGCATTCCCTTAACCACTGAGATAAGGTAACCTTTGAAAATGGTTTACCCATGGAGGGACCTGAAAAGGAGAGGAATAACTGGTCTGACTTTCTAAAAGTCCTTTGCTCTGCTGCAGTAAAATCGCAATTGCCTGTGAATGTCTACCACGTGCAAATAATGCTCTCCCTTATTAGAGAAATTAGGAAAGAAGACTGGTAAATTAAGACCGATTGTTAGCTTCCGATACAACCTTAGGAAGAAAAGATGGGTTGGTTCTTAGTGAAATCCTGTCTGAGAAAAATCAAATATGGAGGATTTGAAGATAAAGCTTGCATTGCTGAAATTCTTCTGGTGGATGTAATGGCTACCAGAAAAATGGTTTTCCATGAAAGTAATTTCAAGTCACAGGTAGCTGACAGCTGGAAATGGGAATGAACCAAATGACTGTTGAACCATATTACGATCCCAAAGAATGAGAGGATCCTTATAAGGTGGTTTTAACCTCAAGGCTCCATTCATAAACACTTTGCACAACCTATGAGAAATTAATGTGTGCTCTTCGAAACAAACAGTCATGTAAGCTGGAAATAGCAGCTAGTTGGACTAATAGTAAAAGATGCTCCCTGCTCGAAAAACATAGTTAAAAATTCCAACACCTTTTCAACTGGGGCAGAGAAGGGGTCAATACCATTATCGTGTGTCCAAACAGAGAATCTTTTCCACTTACTGTGGTAAAGTCTCCTGGTGGAAGGCTTATGGGAAGCTAACAATATTTTTCACACTGGGGAGAAAAGGTCATCTTGCCTGGCAAGCAACAGAACTGGAGGAACCAAGCTGTAAGCTTGAGGTTTCAGAGTCTGGGGTGAAATAGCCCCTGTGGATGAGGCAGGAGATCTGGATCCGGGTCCAGAGTCCTTTGGCGGTGAATTAAGTGAGGCCAAAGAAAGGGGAACCATACTTGTCGAAGTATGTGATTATCACCCTGCTCTTCAATCTGATGGCTTTCTTCAAAAAAGGAGGCATCAGTGGAATGGAATGAATGGCATACAGCAGTCCTGAGAGCCAGTCATGAAGGAGATTATCTCTCAAAGACTCGCCCTGTGGAGGGATTAGAGCAAAGTAGCTGCTGCACTTGTTGTTCAGGGGTGATGCAAACAGGTCGCAGCAAGGCTGGCCCCAGCGATGGAAAATCTCCTTCGCCACTCTGGGATTGAGAGAGCACTCATGAGGTAGGAGTATGCATCTTCTCAGCTTGTCCGCCATCACGTTTGAGCTCCCCACAGGATATGCATTGCTGTCACAAAACGGCTGGAAGAGATCACCCATTGCCATACTCTGACAGCTTCTCAACACAAGGGGCAAGAATTGGTTCCACCCTGCTTGCTGATGTACCAGACTACTGACATATTGGTCAGCTTGGAAAGCATGCAGTGCTAAAAGCACCAACCTCAACTCCAGAACACTGATATACAAATTGGTCTCTATTGGGGACCAAGTGCCTTGGACTGTTCTGCCCAGATAATGCCCGCACCACATCCCCATCCTGGGGTGGGGGGGGGGGATTAGTGGTCACTATGGCCTTGGAATGAGGAGGAACAAAGGGTCGGCCTAAGAGAATTTCCTTCAATTCCATCCACCAGGAAGTCTTTCTTGCAATGACTGGTGACCCGAATGAGATGCATCAGGGAATGACTGAAAATGGACCACTAGTAGGCTAGAAGCCACTGCAGAAGTCTCATGTGAAATCTTGATAGCTGGACCAGCGTGACTGCCACCGCAATGGATCCCAGAACTTCCAGAATTAATTCAGCAGGTACCATGTAGTTGGAGAGAATAACTTCCACAGGGGACCTGATCTTCTGTGTCTGTGAGGAGGAAGGGAAGCTATACAAGAGGTGGTATTCGGGCAAGCCCCTATAAATTCCAGTTCTTGAGTTGAACTTGGTTAAGATTTTGTGAGATTCACCACGATACCTAGAAGAGCACAAATGTGTAGAACATCTCGTCTGCTCTAGATGCAAGGTGAGAACGGTGACGAGCCAATCCTCTATATATGGAAACACTCAGAACCCTTCCAATCTTAAGTGAGCTGCTACTGCTGCCATACACTTGGTGAACACCCTGGGGGCTGTGCTGAGACCGAATGGCAAAGCCCTGAACTGATAATGACAGACTCCTAGCCAGAAGCAGAGAAACATTCTGGAGCGCCTGTCCATTTTTATGAGGTAGTACGCATCCTGGAGGTCTACAGAGCACATTCAATCATCTTTCCCTAAGAAGGGTAGAAGAGACTGAACCGTGACCATCCAGAATTTTGCCTGCTGAACAAACGTGTTCAATAGGCAGAGATCCAAAATTGGTCTCCAGTCCCATCTTTTTTGGCACCAAAAAGAACCTCAAGTAGAATCCAGCTCCTATCTGGTCTGGTGGGACTTCTTGGAAGACTTTTTTTCCAGCAGCTTCACATTCCTAAGCACCCTGGAAACTATTAAGATCCAGCCCAACACTCTCATACTAGTTGACTTCAACTACCCCTCTATCAACTGGGAAAACTACTCATGCACCAATGCACTGGCCCAACTCTTCCTGCAATTCATCAATTCCAATGCCCTGGACCAGCTCATTCTTACCCCCAATAGAGAAAGCAACATCCTTGACCTGGTTATTACTAACATGGTCAACCATTGCGCTACATCAATAATCAATTCCTCCCTGGTAAGATCCGACCACAAACTAATCACTATGGCAATCCACATCTCACCCACACCCCTCGAAAAAGGTATCCACCATGAAAAACTTCTCCAAAGCTGACTTTGGACTCCTAAAAACAGAGGCAGCTAACTTCACGGTACTCATGCCAATGGAAAATAGATGCAATACTGCCGAATCATACAGCAATGCACTGTATGAACACGTACATAAATGCATGGAACTAGCCATACCCAACAGAACTAAGATGCGCTCCTGCAAAAAAAGGAAGCCAATCTGGTGGTTTCCTGCCATTAATTAACTCTACAACAGAAGGAAGAATCTGTTGCAGAAAAAGGTGAAGTCCCAAGAGTGGAAAAATTCCCTTACTAGCCTCAACAAAAAATTGAGATCCTCATGAAAACCTCCAAAGCCAGCTATGAAGGCAGAATTGTGGCAGAAACTAAAAAGAACCACAAAGTCTTCTATTGATATATCAAGAATCTCCACAGCAATACCCAAACTTGCTCTGAGTTACTGCACAATGGTACCTTCTATACTGAGCCAACAGATACTGCCAACATACTGGCTGACAGATTCAGTGCCAACCTTACCCACCCACCCCCCCCCCAAAGGACCAATCAATACTGGAAGAATGGCAGGCACCCAGCATAACTGCAGCACAGGTTAAATCTGAATTGTCCAAGGCCAAGAATACACCTTCCATGGGACCAGACAATATCCCTGGCTCTGTTCCACATGAATTATTAAGTGAACTGGCACCACATCTGTGTGCTCTGTTCACTCACATCAGGCTTTGTCCCTACCGAATAGTGCACTGCTACAGCCAACCCACTCCATAAAGGAGGAGCGACTACAGACCCTGGAAATTATCGCCCCATTAGCCTGACGAGTCTGATATGTAAGGCTATGGAGCGCATCATCATGGACCTAATTAACAAGGATATAATGAATCTCCAAACTCTAGATGCCACACAGTTTGGTTTTGTAAAGGGTAGATCATGCCTGCTCAACCTGGTTGACTTCTTTGAGTCACCAGAGCTGTGGATGAGGGTAAGGCAGTTTATACAGTCTACCTCGATCTGGCCAAGGCCTTTGATACCATTCCTCCCTCAGGAATTATTGATAAACTCGCCAAACTAGGCATCAAACCCTATATCATTAGGTGGGTTGCAAAATAGCTCACAGACAGAGCCCACAGTGTGAAAGTAGTAAACTCCAATTCAGATTGCCTACCAGTCACGAGTGGAGTCTCACAGGGATCGGTCCTGGGACCTCTTCGGTTTGGCATCTACTTCTGAGAAGTCCAGGCCAACACAGAGGGACTCTGGCTGACCAAGTTTGCAGAGGACTGCAAGCTGGGAGCCATTAACTCCCCAAGTGATGCAGACATCCTACAGCAAGGCCTCACTGAGACCAATGACTGGTGTCGAAACCATGGCCTTAAGCTTAATGCCAAAAAATGCTTTGTCATACCCATTGGGAAAAACTCAGTTCCCACTAATTACCACATCGGTGGGAGCCCACTGAAGGCGTTATAAGATAACTGGGGACACAGGTTGACAGCAACCTCTCCTTCGACCACCACACTGCCACTCTGGTCAGAAAGTCCTATGTGGCACATCTCATTACCAAGGGTTTTGCATCCAGGAAGAAAGAGGTCATTTCTCTCTAGTCTTCCCTCATTAGACCAGAGTACAATGCCCCATTTGGCAGCAACAGCTGAAGAGGCCACAAAAAGTACCTCACGAAGAGGATCCTAGGCCTTAAACATGTCCTACATGGATGAACTCAACTCCAGCTATTCTCAGTCTCATATTGTCTATTATGAGGCAATCTCTGCTTGACTTACAAAGCCATGTCTGACCCAGCTCTGTTAGAAATGCTACATCTAAAAAAATCCCAATCCCTCCACGCCACACACTCCAGAGACCTCAACCTCATTACCACGATCAACAGAAGAAGCTGGAGGGACAGACTCATAACCCAAAGACTGCCCATGCTCTGGAAAGTACAGTTGTGTGCACTTACCATAAATGTAGATGTTCAAGTGTACTCGCTGTTGCAGTCATCACATTTGTGTTATCTGCTTGCAGTAGCCCTCTGTCGGCCTGATTATCAAAGTTTTGGGTCCTGCGTCGGTTGCTGTCTCATCTTTCAAGACGTCAGGTTGTCAGGGGTATAAAGCATGCAGCCGACGCCATTACATCAGTTTTTCTTGCCCCAGATGTCAGGTGCCCCCTAATGGGAAGCAATTATACACACACACAAGGTTATACCTCCAAATAAAAAGCAAATACACTAAAAAGCTTTTAAGCACAGTGAAAAAGGAATAGAGACATAGCCAAAAAAGAGAAGGGGCTGGAGGGAGGGTAACCAGGACTGCAACAGCGAATACACTCTAACATCTACATTTATGGTAAGTGTACACAACTGTACTATGTTCTTCGTGTTTCACTGTTGCAGTCATCACATTTGGGTAGATTCCCAAAGCTAAGGATGGGAGGAGGAATTTAAATAGCATTAGGACCAGCTATAAGGCCCTGCAAGACTGCAGTAGCAAAACCAGCTCTGGATTTAGAGAAAATTGGCATATGGTAATGCTTGGTGAAAGCATGTACAGAACTCCAGGTAGCAGCTTCTAGGATGTCCCTGGTAGGGACACCTCCGAGAAAGGATGTAGAAGTAGATGCAGCCCTGGTAGAATGTGGTCTTATACCTGTGGGATAAGTTTTCCATGGTGCTTATAGTAGAAAAAAATGCAGTGGCCTATCTATTTAGAAATGGTTTGTTTTGAAATGGCCTACTGCTCTGCTCCTGCAGCAAATGCCACCAGCAGCTGCTCAGATTTCCTGAGAGGTTTAGTCCTGTCCAAGTAATACCAAAGTTGTCTGTGCACGTCTAAGGAGTGCAGTATACGTTCCTCTTTGTTCTGTGGATTAGAAAAGATGGTTGGCAAATGAATGGACTGATTAAGAGCCACAATGGATACTACCTTGGGCAAGAAGGAGGGATTGGTACTGAGGGACACCCTGTCCGCATGAAAGATGATGAAAGGCTCCACTGCCATAAAGGCCTGTAATTCAGACATCCTTCTTGCTGAAGTGATGGCTAAAAGGAAGGCCGTTTTCCAAGAAAGGAATTTCAACTCTGCACTTGCAGTTGGCTCAAAAGGAAGCAGAGTGAGTCTTTCCAATACAAAGTTAAGGTCCCAGGCTGCAGCTGGGGCTCTCCTAGGTGGTCTTAAGTTCTTGGCCCCTCTGAGGAACTGCTTGAGCAGTGGATGAGAAAAGAGGGGTAGTACTGTGTTGTAATGAGCTGAAATGGCTGAGGCATGAATTTTGATGGAGGAAATGGAAAGATCCTTATGAAGCATCTCCGTTAAGTATTGAAGAATCTGATGTAAATTGGGGGCTGCTGTGCCCATCTCCCTGAGCCAGGTTCCAGGAACAGTATCTTTTCCATTTTTCAGCATAAGATTTTCTAGTACTAGGCCTCCTTGCCTCTAGAATGACTTCCAGCACCTGTTTACTGAGGGCTGGTAATGGAGAGCTCAGGTAATTAGCCAGGCTGCCAGGTTGAGAGTTTGAAGATGAGGGTGCAGAATCTGGCCCTCCTGCTGGGACAGCAGGGTAGGGATCTGGGACAGGTGCCATGGATTCAGCAGTGACACTGCGCAAGAGGGGGTACCAGTGTTGGTGCAATCAATATCATCCTTGGTTTGTCCCGTTTGATCTTTAGTAGTACCTTGGTGAAAAGAGGCAGAGGAGGAAAGGCATAAACTGATTCCAGGTGAAGGACAGGGCACCCACTTTCCAAGCTCGTTTGTGGGGAATCCTTGTGCAGAATTTGTCCAATTGGTAGTTCTGGGGGGAGGCAAACAGGTCTATACGTGGGATCCCCCATTTGCTTATCAACATGTTGAATGTCTTTGGTTCCACTTTCCACTCGTGTGGGTCCATGAGATTTCTGCTTAGATCATCTGCCAGTGTGTTTAGGTTACTGGGCAGGAACTGAGCTACCAAGCGCACCTACAGTCTCAAGGCTGTGTTCCACAGTGCCATGGCTAGTCTGCAGAAGGGTTATGAGTGGGTTTCACCCTGCTTATGTACAACATAATACTGGTGTTGTCTGTCTTTACCATTAATAGTTCTGGAAGAATGTGGTCCTTGAAGGCTGTCAGAGCATTCTGTACAGCTAACATTTCTCTTTGATTGACATGCAGGTGCATTTGACTTGGTTCCATTTGCCCTGAATGCACTTCCCTGCCAAGTGAGCCCCCCATGCATAGTCTGATGAGTATGTTAGGGTTTGGGTGGCAGGGGGTAGAGTGAATGGCAGTCCCTTGCTTTGGGGGCAGACCTCTGCCCACCAAAGGAACTCTAGCCGTAGGCAAGGTATGATAGGAATCACTGCTTCTAGATCCTGAGAATGTTGACACCATAGGCTTTTTAGATACCACTGTAGTTTCCTTATATTGAGTCTTGCACATGGAATTAGTAGAATGCAGGAGGCCATGAATCCCAAAGCTTGTAGTATTTGCCTTGCAGATAGCAGGTTCTTTGTGGCCACTAGTTTGAAGTAAGTAGTCAAATTAATTTGTTTCTCTGGCGTGCGGAAAGCCACTTGGGAAGTTGTGTTCAAGCTTGCTCCCAGGAATACAATCTGTTGACAGGGTACCAGATGTGACTTATTTTCGTTTATGGTGTACCCCAGACAATTTAGCACGTTTTGTACAAATGCCAGATTTTTCAAAAGTATGTCCTGGCTTTCTGCCTAAATTAGACAATCGTCCAGATATGGGTATATCTGAATATTTCTTTGCCTGCAAAATGCAATGACAGGCGCTAGGCACTTTGTGAATATCCTGGGCGCAGTAGATAAGCCAAAGGGCAGTGCAGAGAATTGATAGTGCAAGTAGCCTGCTTTGAAGTGTAGGTATCTACTGCAAGATTCCCTGATTGGGATGTGCAGGTAGGCTTCCTTTAAATCTTGTGTTGCCAATCAGGCATCTTTGCCTAGCATAGGAAGTAGCTGGTGAAGAGTTAGCGTCTTGAATTTTGTTTAAGGTAGAAAGGTCCAGGTAGGACACCATGAATGGTCTTTTCTGGGTACCAGGAAAAGTCTTGAATAAAAACATGGTCCCTTTTCCTCTTCTGGTACAGTTTGAATAGCCTTTATGCTTATGAGAGAGAGTACTTGCTTTTGAGCCTCTGCCCATTGATTTGGGGGTAGATCTGGCCAACCGTTTGGGGTTGGTAATGTGTGGAAGTGAAATCTGTATCCTTGTGAAACTATATTTAAAGCCCATTTGTCCTGGGTAAGGAGTTCCCAATTTTTGGCCTGCAGAGCAATCTTTCCCCCTAAAGGAGCTGTCAGTTGAGAAGTGCCTGGAAGTTTTAAAGTGAAGTCATTGAGACAGCTTTCCATAGGGGGGAGTCTTATTACTCCCCGATTTGGAAGCAGAACCCCCCCCCCCAACTGCTTAGCCCTGCGCGTACCCTGGGACTGAAACCTGGGGCTTCTGCTGGTTCTGAGTTTGGGTTGAGAAGGCCTGGAAGAGGCAGGAAAGGACCAATTCTTTGAGGGCCAATGCCTACTAAATCTTGGAGGCTGAACTTGTAGGAAATATTTAACAGTTTGCATAGATTTAGCTTTTTCCTCCATCTTTTTAAGAACAACTTCTGCTTTGTTGCCAAACAGGCGGTCCTGATTTAAGGGAGCATCCAACAATTTAGCTTTAACATGATCTGGCAAAGACTGTTCCTTAAGCCAAGCATGCCTTCTAAGTACAGACCCAGTGACAGCAGCTCTGCAAGAGGACTCTAATGAATCAAACCCACATTGCAAAGTATGTTTTCCAACCTGTTCAGCAGAATGTATTATATCCTGCAAATCTTTATTTTCAGCACAGTCAGGAATCAGCATCATTTTCCATTTAAGCAATACAATAATATGTTGCTGATACTTTAACATATGAAACTGACAGTTTAAGGCCCTAATGGCCAAGGTTTCAGAAGTGTATACCTTCTTATCCCATCTATCCAGCGCCCTGGATTCTCTATCAGAAGGGGTAGGATTTTTGGCAGTAGTAGCCTTAATGCCCTAGGGTCCCTGTGAAATAGTCACAGGATCCACAGTAGGATTTTTAAAAAGGAACTTGAGAGAATCAGGAACCCTGTGTAATATCCATCAGGTTTTCTGAGAGCAGGAGGCAAAGAATCAGGGGCCAAACTAGATTCCGAAAAGGCATCAACAATGTCTAGTACAGGAGGGATAGCTAAAGGCTTGTGTTGAGGCAGGAGTAAGAAGTCCCTAAGCCTCTTTTTTTGAATCAGAGTAATCCTGGCTTTCCCAGTGGAGATGCTCCCTAAGAGTATGCAAGGTTTCACCAAAAGAGAAATCCTCTAGAGGGGATGCAGAGGGAATAGAGTCCTCTGCATCAGAATCCTCATAAGCAGATAAGGGTAAATCCAGGTCATCAGAAGAAACAAATTTCAGAATCTTGGTCAGAAGATTCATAAGCAAATTCAGTCCTAGGTCTCTTAGAAGGAGATGGGTGGCTTACCCTGATTAAAGTTATAAGGTCTTCAGCCATTCTTATCATTTATTCTTTAGGCATAGAGGCCTGAGCAATGCGACCTGAGCATCTCTTTTCTAGGCATGGTTCAAGCTTTAGGCCTTAAAGAAGAAGGTGGTGTCGGTTTAACATGCAAGTCCGTAGGCCTGAATACACCCTCAAGAAGCCGGTGCGTGCACAGCGGCTCTGGACCATCCAAGGTAGACACATCCGCAGGTTCCACAGTTGAAGCATCTCGCGGCATACTGGACTCCAAATGGGTCTCAGTAGAGGCCTGCGAATCAGAAGTAGCGGGTATCAGGGGCTGCAAAAGCACCTCACTGAGTACCGGCGAACTGGCGAATGGCTTAGAAGCGTTGTCAGCAGCTTTGGACCTAGGCGGACTGTCCGTCTTTATCTTTGCTTTTTTCGGAATGCTGGTAGTCGGATGGCTTACCGATGACATGTCTGGATAATTGAACAGAGTACCGAAATATTTAGAAGCATAAATATACAGACAGATAGTTCGTTGGTTAAATACGGCACAAAACCGACAGAGAGATACATCGTGGTCAGGGCCTAGGCAAGGAATACAGAACGAATGAAAATCTTTATGAGGTATTTGCTTTCCACAAGAAAAGCAATTATTAACTTTTACGGACATTGGTAAAGAGCAGGAAAAAGTTTCCCCAACAGGGTACTTAGCTTTAGTTGAGGACTTCAGTTCTGAAACTCGAAAACGAAAATCTCAGGAGTTGGTCAACCGGCACTTGCGAACTGCTTCTGCTTCGGGCACCGCACGGCAAGAAAGACTGATGTAATGGCGATGGCTGCATGCTTTATACCCCTGACTACCTGATGTCATGGAAGATGAGACAGCAACCAACGCAGGACCCAGGACTGATAATCAGGCCGACGAAGGGCTACAGCAAGCAGATAACCCAAATGTGATGACTGCAACAGTGAAACACGAAGAACATCAGACATCCCATAAATGTCAAGCAGAGCAACTCACTGGCAGTCTTCAAAAGAAATCTTGATGAGTGGATGGGAAACAAAGTTCACCCTGGGGATCACTCCAGTGATGTACTTGACAGAGGCACATGGAACTAACACTGGGCGCCACAATGCTAGGGCACGTCTATGGGCAAGACTTGCAAAGACTCCAGGGCCATTAGCCTAGTACACACCTGTGAACCTATGTATAAAAATATACAGTTATCATTATTTATGGCTACAGTGTTTCATTCCTAAATAGAGTTAAAAAAAAAAAACTGCAGCATTTCAAAATTTTCCTTAAACTCTAAGCCAAATGTTTCAAAAAAGCAGCAATATGGACCTGTTTTGAATGTACAGTTACCAGCTAACAGCTTGAGAGGGTGACCTATGACAATGGCAAGCTGGCTACTGTGAAGCTGTATATATAGGTCAGCTTACAGGTTATGGACTTAGGATAAGGGTGGGACCATCTGTAAACTGAATGGGCTTGGGAGTGTACACTCCTTTCACACCCACATACAAACTGCTACAATGCAGGATGCACAATAAAAGCTATGCAACACCTACCAAACATCACAAGTCTTGCATAATTAGGACTGAGTACTGCATGCCACTTCCTTCCTAATGTTCACTACAGGTAAGACGGTCCCTCCCCCAAAGATCCAACCCAGAGTGCAAACTGCAGAGACTGAAAAAGTTGTAATTATTCACTCCAAAAAAATTGACTGCACTCCCTTCTGAGATGCGTCTGAGGGAAGGCATAACTACAGATATACAAAATAAGGTCCATTACAGTAGACTTAAAAAAGACTCTACAAGAAAGGACTCAAGAAATCCATATTGTGAAGTCCACCAACTAAGTAGAACCATACCTCCCAACCATACTGAATTACTTGGTTTTTACCGAGTTTTGGGGGTCCAAATAATGGGTTGCCACAATTCCAGAGTGGCACCCCTTAATTTCCAGATTCCCCGGCGTTTTTTTTTTAATTTTTTTTCTGGGTTTTTGAGCTGACGTTATCATGTGCACGATGTCAACTCCATGAAACGACCTGCCAGGCTGTCGGATATGAGTTCCAGGGCTTACTGTGCATGCACTTTCAGCTGTTCCTTAGCTGTTGACAGGAGCAGAACATGGGCGAGCTGCTTTTTCCTTGAGATTTGCGAGCTGCCTGGCTGGAATGGAGATTTAAGCTGCCGTTTTGTTTGCAGAGGTATTGCTGAGCAGCTGTTTGTTCCCCTGAGATTTGCAAGCTGTCTGGAAAGGAGAATTAGTTTGCAGACAGAGATTTAAGCTGAAGTGCGTTTTGTAGAAGTATTTATGGACAGCCGTTTTGTTTGCAGGCGTACTGGTAAGCTGCTGTTTGCTTCCCTGAGATTTGCAAGCTATCTGGAATGGAGATTTAGTTTGCAGACAGATTTAAGCTGCCATGCATTCTGTAGAAGTATTTATGGACGGCCGTCTTGTTTGCAGAGGTGTGTGCCGTGCAATCTGTAGAAGTTACGGATGGCAGTTTTGTTTGCAGAGGCATTGGTGAGCTGCTGTTTTTTTTCCCTGAGATTTGCAAGCTGCCTGGAACAGAGATTTAGTTTGCAGATACAGATTTAAGCTGCCGCTCATTCTGTAAAAGTATTTATGGACTGCAGTCTTGTTTGCAGAGGTAGGTGTGTGTGCGCGTGCACGTGTGTGTGTGTAAAATGCCCCAGGTAAATATACCTGGTGGCTAGATGAGGTATTCAGGCTCAAACCCTGTACCTTAGGTGCAGGTGACAAGAGCCTAAAGTTCCTACCCACGCCCACTTGTGAAAAATTCCCAGATTTATGCCTCATATAATTTGTGGTTTTCTGGATTTTTGTGGCAAATCAGTGAAGGACTGAATTCACTAAATAATGACAAGCATTTGAATTTCAAACTTCATATTCTTCAGAAAATAAATGGTAACACAAAACCTTTTATTCTATCAATTTTCTAAGTTTATAAGTTCAGTATTAAAAAATTGTCCCTAT
This sequence comes from Protopterus annectens, assembly GCF_019279795.1. Classification (NCBI taxonomy): domain Eukaryota; kingdom Metazoa; phylum Chordata; order Ceratodontiformes; family Protopteridae; genus Protopterus; species Protopterus annectens. The sequence goes on along the minus strand of NC_056746.1, from coordinate 1,060,319,245 downwards.
TTTTGGGGCTGTATTCCCCCCATTATTGGCTTTGTCCAGGTTTATTTGTGTTAAGAGGTTGAGAGTAGCTGTGGTGAGATTTGAGAACTGAATTCTGTATTCCCTCATTATTGGCTTTGTCCAGTTTTTTTGTGCTAAGATGTTGAGAGCTATGTTAAGGAGTGAGAAAGTACAGTTGTCTACACTTACCATAAATGCAGATGTTCAAGTGTATTCACTGTTGCAGTCATCACATTTTGGTTATCCCTGCCAGAGTAGCCCACAGTAGACCTGAATACCAGAGGCTTAGTAATTCTGCGTCAGTTGCTGTCACTTCAGGACTGACATCAGGTCGTCAGTAGTATAAAGTAAGGATAAAGTAAGGTAGCCGACGCCATTACATCAGTTTTTCTTGCACTGTCAGGAGCCTCCAAGTGAGAGCCTGGACATGGTGGAAGAACCCCACCAGTAGAAAGTAAATACCAAAAAGTTCCTTGTAATGAGAGAGATAGAAAGGGGATGGAGGGTGGGAAACCAGGACTGCAACAGTGAATACACTCTAACATATACATTTATGGTAAGTGTACACAACTGTACTATGTTCTTCGTGTTTCACTGTTGTAGTCATCACATTTGGGTTGATTCCCAAAGCTGAGGAAAAGGGTGGAGGCAGTCAAGAAGACTGGGGGGTTGGCTTGGATGCCCTGCAAGACAGCAGTGGCAAAGCCTGCCCTGGATTTGGAGAAGATAGGCAGGTGGTAATGCTAGGTATGAACAGATGTCCATGTTGCAGCCTCCACGATATCCCTGGTGGGGACTCCTCAGAAAAAAGCTGTAGAGGTGGAGGTTGCTCTGGTAGACTCAGTTCTGACCCCCCTTAGGGGGAGGTTTCCCCGTGTAGCTTGTAGCAGAAATGGATGCAGTGTGCTATCCATTTGGAAATGGGTTTGTTTGGATATGGCTTTGCTCTCTGCTCCTGCAGCAAAGTTGACTAAAAACTGATCAGTCTTTCTGAATGATTTAGTCCTGCCTAGATAGAATCTGAGTTGTCTGTGCACATCTAGAGAGTACAGTACTCTTTCCCCCTCGCTTTGCGGGTTAGGGAAAAAGGTGGGCAAATGAATGGAGTGGTTGAGAGCCACACTGGATACCACTTTTGGAATGAAGGATGGGTTAGTCCTGACGGAGACCCTGTCAGCATGGAAAATGATGAAGGGTTCTACAGCAATTAGTGCTTGTAGCTCAGATACTCTTCTTGCTGAAATGATGGTTAGAAGCAAGAGTGTCTTCCAAGAGAGAATCCTTAATTCTGCTGAAGCTGCTGGTTCAGAGGGGGGGCAGGGTGAGTTTCTTTAATACACAGTTTAGGTCCCAAGCTGGGGTAGGTGCTCTTCTGGGTGGCCTCAAACGGCTTGCCCCTCAGAGGAACTGTTTGATGAGAGGGTAGAGAAAAAAGGTTGCTCAGTGGTAAAATGAGCAGAGATAGCAGAGGCATAAATTTTAACAGAGGAAAAGGACAGACCACTGTGTAGTAGGGGTAAGTCCTGACATTCCCATTGGAAATGCTCCCTTAAAAGTATGAAGGATTTGCCCAAAGGAAAAATCTTTGGGTGGAGAGGCTGAAGGAATGGATTCCTCTGCATCAGAATCCTCATAAGCAGAGAAGGATTGCATGTCTTCATATTCAGAGACATCGGAGTCATCGGACTCCTGTTCAAATAAGACTACTGGGGACAAATCTCTTTCTCTTTTGGAAGGGATAAGGTTGGCTTCCCCTGATCAACTTTATAAGGTTTTCTGCCACTTTAAGCATTTGAGACTGAGGCAAGGAAGCAGGTGCCTGAGATGGGGTCGGTTTCTTGGGTGTGGTTCATACCCTGGGCCTTAGAAACCTGGTAGTTTTTGAAAGAACAGAAGACACAAAAGAAGTCATCTGTGTCGAGAATCGGTAGTGCGAAGTACTTCCTCGGAAGCCATTGCCTACTCAGTGGCTCCGGACCCATCCAAGGTACACAACCACAGGATCCTTGGTTGATGAAGAGTTTTGCTGCATACCAGACTCCAAAAGGGTCTCTGTAGTGGCCTGCGAATCCACAGAAGCAGGCATCAGGGGCTGCGAAAGCACCTCACTGAGTACCAGAGAAAGTAAAGTTGTGTACCTACCATAAATGTAGATGGTCGAGTGTATTCACTGTTGCAGTCATTACAATTGAGTTATCCTGCTGGCAAGCTACCCGCAGTCGGCCAGAGTTCCAAAGTCTAGGTCCGGCGTCAGTTGCTGTCGCCTCCTCCCTGACGTCAGTGCGCCAGGGGTATAAAAGATGCAGCCAACGCCATTTTCTTCAGTTTTTCTTGCCCCAGATGTCAGGTGCCCCTAAAATGGTAGGCTAAATTATGCCAAGCATGCATACACAAAAAACAACTTTTCCTTCATCTACAAGCAAATACACCACATAGCATAGAGAGTACAGAAAAGTCCCAGCAAGGAAAAGGGGGATGGTGGGTGGGTAACCTGGACTGCAAGTGAATACACCCAAACATCTACATTTATGGTAGGTACACAACTGTACTACGTTCATGTTTCACTGTTGCAGTCATTACAATTGGGTTGAACCCCAAAGCTAAGGTTGGGCGCTGGAGCTAAATAGGATTAGGAGAGGCTATCAGGCCCTGCAGAACTGCAGTGGCAAAGCCTGCCCTGGATTTAGAATAGAGAGGTAAGTGATAGTGCTTTGTAAAAGTATGCACTGAACTCCAAGTTGTAGCCTCTAAAATGTCTTTGGTTGGTACTCCTCTGAGGAAGGCTGCTGAAGTGGCTGCTGCTCTGGTTGAATGTGGCCTAATGCCCTTAGGCACTGATTTGTCATGCTGTGAATAGCAGAAACGAATGCAGTGGCCTATCCACTTTGAAATAGTCTATTTGGAGATAGGCTTTCCTTGTGATCCTGCAGCATATGCCACTAGAAGTTGTTCAGTCTTTCTGAAAGCTTTGGTTCTGTCCAAGTAGAAGTGTAGCTGCCCGTGAATGTCCAAAGAATGCAGGAGTCTCTCACCCTTATTCTGTAGGTTTGGATAAAAGGTAGGCAAATGAATTGTTTGGTTAAGGGCCACACTGGACACTACCTTAGGCATAAATGTAGGGTTTGTCCTCTCAGAAAGCCTGTCAGGATGGAAAATGATAAAAGGTTCCACAGCCATGAGTGCCTGTAACTCTGAGACTCATCTAGCGGAGGTTATTGCTAGGAGCAGAGCGGTTTTCCAGGATAAGAATTTTATATCAGCCACAGAGGCTGGCTCAAATGAAGGCAGTGTGAGTTTTTCCAAGACATAGTTGAGGTCCCATGCAGGTATTGGTGCTCTCCTTGGAGTTCTTATGTTTTTGGCCCCTCTGAGGAAACTGCCTTAGTAATGGATGAGAAAAAAAAGGTGGTTCTGTATTGTAATGAGATGAAATGGCAGAGGCTTGAATTTTAATTGATGGAAAGGCCTTTATCCAGCATCTCGGTTAAGTATTGCAAAATCTGAGTAATATTTGGTACAGTTGTGTCAATACCTTGTGCCTGGTTCCAAGCACAGAATCTCTCTTCCATTTTTCTGCATAAGATTTTCTTGTGCTAGGCCTCCTGGCCTCCAAAATAACATCCATCACTGCTTTAGAGAGAGGTGTGTCTTGAATGGCTACATTATCCGCCATGCTGCCAGGTTTAAGGTCCTGAGTTGGCTGTGCAGTATCTGACTGTCTTGTTGGGTCGTGAGGAATTTGAGGTAATGCCCAAGCTGGGCATTGAGACAAGCTCTTTAGGACTGGGTGCCAGTGCTGGCGGGGCCAGTCTGGGGCAATCAGTATCATTTTTGGCTTTTCTTGTCTGACCTTGAGGAGTACTTTGGGGAGGAGAGGCAGAAAGGCATATACTGTTAGGTTTTTCCAGCTGAAAGATAGAACATCCACTTTCCTTGCTTGCTTGTGATAAGTCCTTGTGCAGAATCTCTGTAGTTGGCAGTTGTGAGTTGAGGCAAATAGGTATCTGTCCGGGCATCCCCAGTTACTTGTTATCATACTGAAGACTTGTGGATCCAATTTCCACTTGTGGGGATCCATTAGGTTTCTGCTTAGTTCATCTGCCAGAGTATTTATTCTTCCTGGCAGGAATTGTGCTTGCAGATGTACTTGGTAAGTCAGTGCTGTGTCCCACAAGTTCATGGCTAGTCTGCAGAGGGGATAGGAATGTGTGCCCCCCTGCTTGTTTATGTACCACTTGACTGTAGTATTGACCGTCTTTATCAGTAGTTGTCCTGGATGAAGTAGATCCTTGAAGGCTGTCAGGGCATTTTGAACAGCTAGCATCTCTTTTTGATTGATATGTAGATGCATTTGGCTTGCGGACCATGTGCCCTAAATACATCTTCCTGCCATATGGGCCCCACAGGCATAATCTGATGCATCTGTTGTCAATGTCTGCCTGGCTGTGGGTAAGGTGAATGGCTGTCCCATGTTGAGGTGACAGGCTTTTGCCCACTATCGAAACTCCTGTTGCAGGCAGGGAATGAGGGTAAAAAGAAGTTATGTACTCACCATAACGCTCCATCTGAGTAGGTAACTTAATTTGTCTGCAACCTGTGGGTATCGGATCCAATTCGGATCTGAGCCGGCAGCTTTCCTAGCAAAAGATCCGAGCTCCAAGCTCCTCCCCTACCCATAATGCCCTGCTACCTCCCTCTAACCCTCAGATCGAGTTTCCCATAGTATCGTAGAACACTACTATAACACAAGGAAAAACTACCTGAACATTCTAACCTGATGTAATCTGGAAAGTGACATACCATGATCCTTCAAGGACGAACTAAAGGTCCGGGGGATGGAGGGAGGGTTGGTTGCAGACAAATGAAGTTACCTACTCAGATGGAACGTTATGGTGAGTACATAACTTCTTTATCTGAAGTAATTAACTTCATTTGATCAGCAACCTGTGGGACAGAGTCCCCAGCTACCACAACTTGGGAGGCCCTTATAGGAGGATATTCTGGAGCACTGCAGAGCCAAAGGACGCCCTTCCCCTGGAAATCAGATCCAATTTATAATGTGTAATTAAAGTGTGAGAGGAAGCCCAAGTAGCAGCTGAACAAATGTCATCCAGAGGGACACTCTACCCGAAAGCCGCAGAAGTAGCCACAGAAAGTACAGTTTTGTACCTACCATAAATGTAGATGTCCGATAGGTATGCATCTGCAGTCCTTACATATGGGTTGTCCTGCCTCAGGCCGCCCTTCGGACGGCCGGATTCCAAAGTCTGGGTCCGGCGTCGGCTGATGCCCTCTCCACGACATCAGAGCGCCTGGGGTATAAAAACGTTAGCCGACGCCATCTTCCTCAGTTTTTCTTGCCCCAGATGCCAGGTGCCCTCTAAGGAAGGCTAAATTTGGAGAGATGCAAAAAATTCCAAACATGCACAGTAATATAAAACAAATACACCATAATAGATAACCCCAGCTAGCTATAAGAGGGATAAGTACCCAGGAAATACCACAGAGGGGAAGGAGGGAGGGTAAACCTGACTGCAGATGCATACCTAGCGGACATCTACATTTATGGTAGGTACAAAACTGTACTATGTCCTTCAAGGATGCATCTGCAGTCCTTACATATGGGTAGAATACCATAGCCAAGCTGGGGGAGGTAGGATCTAAGAAAGGGATGGTGTAGCTAAAATGCCCTGCAGGACTGCCATAGCAAAGCCTGCTCTGGATCTGGAATATAAGGGTAAGTTGTAATGCTTGGAAAATGTATGCACGGAGCTCCATGTAGCAGCTTCTAAAATGTCCTTGGTAGCCACCCCTCTTAAGAAGGCTGTGGAGGTGGCTGTGGCTCTGGTGGAATAAGGTCGAATGTTAGCTGGCACGGTTTTGCCATGAAAAGAGTAACAGAAACGAATGCAATTCCCTATCCATTTTGAAATTGTCTGTTTGGAAATTGCTTTTCCTTGTACACCAGCAGCATATGCTACAAATAGCTGGTCAGTTTTTCTGTAAGTCTTAGTTCTGTCCAAGTAGTAGCGCAACTGTCTGTGAATGTCCAGGGTATGCAGAAGTTTCTCCCCTTTGTTTTGTGGATTTAGAAAGAAGGTAGGCAGGTGAATAGCATGGTTCAGTGAGACACTCGATACCACCTTTGGCATGAATGAAGGATTGGTTCTCAGTGAGACTATGTCCTGATGAAAAATAAGAAATGGTTGTACTGAGGGCCTGCAACTCAGATACTCTTCTTGCTGAGGTTATGGCCAGAAGGAAGGCAGTCTTCCAAGACAGGAACTGTAGTTATGAAGATGCTGCTGGTTCAAAGGGTGGTAGAGTTAATTTTTCCAACATGAAGTTAAGGTCCTATGTAGGCACTGGTGGTTTCCTTGGAGGATTGATGTTTTTAATTCCCCTTAGAAACTGCCTTAGGAGAGGATGAGAGAAGACAGGTGGATCAGTATTGTATTCTGCTGAAATTGCTGAAGCATGAATTTTTATGGAAGAGTAAGAAAGGCTATTGTGGTGCATTTCTGCCAAGTATTCCAGGATATGTGCCAAGTTCATCACTGTCGCATCTAGGCCCTTTGTGGTGTTCCAAGCGCGAAATCTTTTCCATTTTGCTGAATATGCCTTTCTTGTGGAAGGCCGGCGTGCTTCCATGATGATGTCCTTCACTGTCTTGGATAGCTTATCCTGGTGAGGAGTCAAGGTATTCTCCAGGCTGTCAGCTGCAAGGTTTTCAGGTTGGAGTGCAGAGTTTTGTAATTGTGTTGTGTCAGAAGAAGTGGCCATTGTGGTAGAGGCCACGGTTTCGTGCGTGACATGCTCCTTAACAGTGGGTACCAGTGTTGTCTGGGCCAGTCCGGAGCTATCAGAATCACTTTGGGCTGCTCTGTCCTGATCTTCAGTAAGACCTTGGTCATTAATGGAAGAGGTGGGAATGCATAAACTGTAGAGTATTCCAGCTGAAAGAGAGGGCGTCCACTTTCCATGCTTGTGAGTGGTATGTCCTTGAGCAGAATTTCTTCAGCTGATGGTTGTGGTGGGAGGCAAAAAGGTCTATGTCCGGCCTCCCCCATGATTGTGTTATCCGAAGGAAGATGTCTGGGTGCAGCATCCATTCGTGTGGATCCATGATATTTCTACTTAGGCTGTCCGCCAGTATATTGTCTTTTCCTGGCACAAACTGGGATTTCAGCTCTATATTGATTTTTAGGGAAAGTTCCCAAAGATTCATTGCCAGCCTGCAAAGAGGGTAGGAATGGGTACCTCCTTGCTTGTTTATGTACCACATAACTGTGGCATTGTCTGTCCTTATTAGCAGGTGTCCTTGATGCAGAAAATGTTTGAAGGCCTCGATTGCATGTATCGCCGCCAGCATTTCCTTTTGGTTTATGTGCATGCGCAATTCTTTCTGTGACCATAGTCCTTGAATGAATCTGCCCTCCATGTGTGCTCCCCATCCATTGTCTGAAGCGTCCGTTGTAATGGTTTGGCTGATTATTGGTTTGCTGAAGGGCAGATCCCTGTTTGACTGGCTTGCTTGAGCCCACCACAGAAATTCCTTTTGAAGGCATGGAATGAGTGGTATCAAAGCTTCTAGGCTGTGACTGTGCTGACACCATAAACTCCTTAGGTACCATTGTAGTTTCCTCATATGTAGCCTTGCTTGTGGAATCAGAAGAATGCAAGATGCCATGTAACCCAGGGCCCGCAGGATTTTTCTTGCAGTCAGCTGAGTTTGTTTTGACAGATTTTCGAAATAATCCGGTAGTTGTCTGTTTTTCTTCCGTGAGAAAAGCCATTTGGGTGGTTGTATCTAGTTTCGCACCCAGAAAAATTATCCTTTGGGATGGAACAAGTCTTGATTTGTGAATGTTGACTGTATATCCCAAAGCCTGAAGTAGGCGGATGGCATAATTCAAGTGTTTTACCAAAGTTTGTTGGCTGTCCGCTTGTATAAGGCAGTCGTCCAGATATGGGTATATTTGAATCCCCTGAAGTCTGCAGTGTGCAACTACTGATGCCAGGCATTTCGTGAATACTCTGGGCGCAGTAGATAAGCCAAAGGGCAATGCTGAGAATTGATAATGCTCTGAACCTGCAAGAAATCTGAGGTGTCTTCTGCAACTTCGTCTGATAGGGACATGCAGGTATGCCTCCTTGAGGTCTAGAGTTACCAGCCAAGACCCCTTGCCCAGCATGGGAAGGAGTTGCTGTAGGGTCAGCATTTTGAATTTTGGCACAATGAGACAAGTATTCAGTGCAGACAAGTCGAGAATAGGCCTCCATTGTTTTTCTTTTCTTGGGACAAGGAATAGTCTGGAATAAAATCCTTGGCCTTGTTCTGTGAGGAACCTTTTCTATAGCTTTCATCTGCAATAGGTTGGAAATTTGTTTTAAAGCCTCTGCCCTTTGATTCGGTGGCAGGTTTGGCATGCCTTTTCTTTCTGGTAATGTATGAAAATGGAACCTGTATCCTTTGTCTATTATTTGCAGTGTCCATTTGTCCCTTGTAATACTGTGCCAATTTTTTGAGAATAAAGATAACTTTCGGCCCAAAGGTGCTTCCAATTGAGCCCTGGTTGGCGGGGTCAAGGTAAAGTCATTGAGTCTGTCCTTGTGGAGCAGTTGTAGGTCCTGCACTACCTCTCTGGTTAGGAGGCTGCCATTGACGTCCTCTGTAGGAGCCTCTAGCTTGCCCTCTACCTCTGGCACTGGCACGCCTGTTCTTGCCTCTTTGAAATCTCTCTGTCTGGAAAGGACCAATTCTTAGAGGGCCAATTTCTGCTGAATCTTGGTGGTTGGACCTGTAGAAAATCTTTGACTGTTTGTACAGATTTAGCCTTTTCCTCAAATTTCTTTAAGACCTCCTGAGCAGTGGAGCCAAATAACTTTTGCTTTTCCAGTGGCGCATCCAGAAGCTTTGCTTTAACATGATCTGGCAGAGTTTGTTCCATCAGCCAAGCATGCCTACGTATGACTGCACCTGTCATTGCTGACCTACATGAAGCTTCCAATGCATCATAACCACACTGCAAGAAATGGTTGCTAACCTGTTGGGAGTTATGTACCAGATCCTGAAGTGACTTGCGATCTAGGGGTTCAGGTGAAGACAAGTTTTTTATGCAATTCATCTAACAAATATTCTTAGTACTGTATCATATGGAATTGACAATTTAATGCCCTCATAGAAAGAGTGGAAGTAGTATACACTTTTTTACCCCATCTCTCTAAAGCCCTGGACTCCCTTTCAGAGGGGAGTGGATTTTTAGCAGTGACAGATGCAACCCCTTTAGGGCCCTGGGAAATAGTTTCAGGGTCAGCAGAGTGGGCCTTGTAAAGGAAATTATGTGAGTCCGGGACCCTGTAGTACCTATCGGGTTTGACAGGAGCCAGAGGAAGGGAGTCAGGGGAAATGCTAGACTCAGAGTACACATCATCAATGACATTCAAAACAGGAGGAATAGCCAAAGGTCTATGCTGAGGTAAATGCAAAAAAGTCCTTAATCTCTTACTGGAATCAGAGAATTCCTGGCCCTGCCATTTGAAATGCTCTCTCATGGAGTGAAGGGTCTCCCCAAAGGACAGCTCTTCAGGAGGGGAGGCAGAGGGAATAGATTCCTCTGCATCAGAATCCTCGTAGGCCATAAAGGCCTCCTCCTGGTAGTCTGAAAGAGCAGAGCCATATGAGGCCTCATCAGAGGACTGGGGATCAGTGGGCTCAACCCTGGGCCTTTTGTCTAGAGGAGGTTGAGAGCCCCTGTCCGGATGTGGCTGAGAGCCCCCAATTAAGGAAATAAGGTCCTCAGCTAAACTTAAAATCTGTGAACCTGTAGTGGATCCCTGAGGAATAGCCTTGGGAGGCAGAGATTTTGGCTGTTTAGCAGCTTTAGCCCTTGAGAATGCCTTTATGGACATGGATGCAGGAGGCCTGGCTGCTCCACGTGCTGGCGTAGTTTTGTCTAGGGAAATGGTGTCGGATGTTTCCGGAACACCGGTTTCTGAGGGAAATTCTATAACAGACTCAGAAGAGGCCTCCGGGTACGAGGTCGTCGGTTGTGCAGTTTCGACGGTCGGAAGTACCAAGGACTCTGTTTCAGCCGAGACAGAGACACTCGCGGTAGGCCTAGGCGTGGTTTCAGCCGAAACCACGGTCCGCGTGTGTCGGTCCTTGTCCTTCCGTTTTTTGGTTAAATGAGAAGTCGGAGTCTCCGACGGCATATTGTAACAGTAACTAGCCCAAAAAAATTCCTCTGCAAACTCCACCCGACGCCTAAGAGTGCGTCGGTTGAAGGAGGCACAGGCTGTACAGGCCGAGACGTCATGGTCTGGGCCTAGGTAGGGGAGGCAGTAAGAATGGAAATCCTTATGAGGTATTTGTTTCCCACAAGTTAAGCAATTACTAACTTTAAGCGTTTGATCTGACATCGGCTGAGGCAAGAAAGAGTCCCCAACGGGGTACTTAGCTTTTGAAGTCTTCGGTAGCTGAAGTTACAGGAGCTGGCCGACTGGCACTTGCGAACTGCTTCTGCTTCGGGCACCACGCGGCAAGAAAGACCGAGGAAGATGGCGTCGGCTGACGTTTTGATACCCCAGGCTCTGGCGCCGGGAGAGGCGACATCAGCCGACGCCGGACCCAGACTTTGGAATCCGGCCGACCGAAGGGCTGCCTGAGGCAGGACAACCCATATGTAAGGACTGCAGATGCATCCTTGAAGGACATCGGGTAGAGTTTACCCGAACACACACGGGCTCAGGTCGACCAGAGCTTCTGTATGCAAGAAGAATGCATTGTGAAATCCACCTAGCTAAGGTTACCTTAGTCACTGGTTGACTCAGGCAGGACTTGGCAAATAAAACAAAGAGCTGTTCTGATTTTTGAAAAACAGCCGTTCTGTGTAGGTAAAATCGTAACTGTCTATGTACATCCAAGCAATGGAGTCTATACTCTCCTTTGTTGATAATTAGGGAAGAAGACAGGCAGGTTGATAGATTGGTTGATATTGGCTTCAGAAGCCACTTTTGGCAGAAAAGAGGGGTTAGTCCTGAGGGAAACTATGTCTTTATGAAAAATGATGTATGGGGGCTTACTGCAAAGAGCCTGAAGCTCCGATATTCTTCTGGCTGAAGTAATGGCAATCAGGAAGGCAGTTTTCCAAGATACATACTTCAAGTCAACCGAAGCTGCAGGCTCAAGAGAGGACCAGTCAGAGCCTGGAGAACTAGGGTTAAATCCCATGGAGTGACTGCTTTTTAACAGGGGGTCTCAAAAGAAAGGTACCTTTCAGAAAGGTCTTGCAGATCTTAGATGATGCCAGGGGGCCAAATTTGTTTCCAATGTGAAAGTTAGAAATTGCTGCCAGTTGAACTTGAGCTAGCTCCCTGATGGAAAATTTGAGATAAAAAAAATCGAGGACTGCTGGAATAGCAGCCATAAAGGGGTCCAAATTCGTATGCTCCGCCCAGACAGAAAAATGTTTCCATTTACTCTTGTAGACATTTCTGGTAGAAGGTTTATGGGCAGCCACCAGAATGGCTTTAACTGAGGATGAGATACCGGGAGTCCTAGCCATCAAGGGAACTGGATCAACCAAGCAGAGAGCTTGAGGTTGTCCAGGTCGGGGGTCCTCAACCCCAGAGGATGAGAAATCAGATCCGGAAGGGGATCTAAGATCCAGGGAGGATGCAATGGAGGAGACCGTAGACTAGGGAACCATGTTTGACGAGGCCAAAATGGGGCTATGAGGATAACTCTGCTCCCCAACAGACTAGCTTTCTGCAAGAATTTTGTCAACAGAAGAGGAGGATAAGCATAAAGACCACCGGATGGCCAAGCATGAACCAGAGAGTCTCTGGGGTTTTCCCCTGGTGGGAGAATTAGAGCGAAAAACTCACTGCACTTTGCATTCGAAGGCGACGCGAACAGATCACAGCAAGGTTGACACCATCTGAGGAAGATCTGTTTCGCTACTAAGGGATTCAGAGACCACTCGTAGGGTGAGCGGATAGTCCGACTCAGCTTGTCCACAAGAATGTTTGACCGACCCGCTATGTGCGTTGCTATGAGAAAGCGGTTGGTGGTTATAGCCCATTCCCACATTCTCATGGCCTCTCGGCAAAGTGGGTAAGATCTGGTTCCCCCTTGCTTGTTGATGTACCAGACCACTGACATGTTGTCTGTTTGAATTGCAATAGTCCCCAAAGCAAGACGGGCATGGAGAGCCTGCAACGCTAGAAGCACCGCCCTCATCTTCAGGACACTGATATGCAAAAAGGTCTCTGTGTGAGTCCACATGCCTTGGATGGTGCTGCCCATGCAATGCCCCCCCCCCCACCCGAGGCGAGACGTGTCCGTGGTCACTGTGACTTGATATGGGGACATGGATAAGGGGCGCCCTTCCCGGAGATGCTTGGAATGGCGCCACCAAAGTAGATTCCCTGCAAACCCTGCCGAGAGGAATAGGAGCAGACAAGGGATGAAGCAGAATGGACCACTGGACTTGTAAGGTCCATTGGAGAATCCTCATATTCAGACGGGAGAGAGGAGACAAGTTGATGGCCGCTGCCATGGACCCCAGAGCCCTCAGGACTAACTCCGCTGGAGGGGCCGAGGACTGAAGAGTCAAAACATGTAGGTTTAGATTGCGCAGTCTGTCCGACATCAGAAAGACTTTGGACTGAATTGCGTCTATCCTGGCCCCTATGAAATCCAAAATTTGAGTAGGCTGAAGGGAGGATTTCTTGTGGATGATCGTGATCCCTAGACAGCGGGCGAGATGTAGGAAGTAGTCTCTCGCTGAACATTGTAGATACCTGGTGGGGGCGACTAGGAGCCAGTCGTCCAGGTAAGGAAAAATCTGAATTCCCTGAAGCCTCAGGTGGGCCGCTACAACTGCCATGACCTTGGTGAACACCCTGGGGGCTGTGGTGAGACCGAAGGGTAGGACCCTGAACTGATGGTGGCTGGCTCCCAGCCGAAAGCGGAGGAACCTCCTGGATCGCCTGTCCATTAGAACATAATACGCATCCTTGAGGTCTATGGAGCACATCCAGTCGTTATCCTGTAATAGTGGGAGAATGGATTGAATGGTGACTATCCGGAACTTCTCTTTGGCAACTGACAGGTTCAGCGTGGACAGGTCAAGAATTGGCCGCAAGTCCCCCATCCTTTTTGGCACCAAAAAGAACCTGGAGCAAAAGCCTGATCCGAATTGACCGGGGGGGGGGGGGGCGTGCTGGATGGCTCTTTTTCTAGAAGATCTTTTACTTCAAGGGCTGCTACCTCCCTCTGATTGGGTGGTACATCGGGGAGGTGCCCCAACCTGGGGGGGGGGTATTTAGGAATGGGACTGAGTAACCTCTGGATATGATCCGGAGCACCCAGCGATCTGTTGTAATGGACTCCCAATGTGCTAGATGCTCCAAGAAGAGCCCCCCGACTGCCTCCAAAGAGGAGCAGTCAGGCTACCACTCAGGGTTGCTGCGCAGGTCGATCGGAAAAGGGTTCTCTCGACCCAAAATTCTTCAGCCCCCCTCTGCCTCTGGGCCGGCGTCCACCCTGCCCTCCTCTGCCTCTGAAGGACTACGGATCTGGAGCGAAACGGGATTGTTGGGATTTCCAGAACCACTACTTCTGTCCTCTTTGGTACCTGGAGAAGGACCTCTGAGGAGCAGAGAAGTGGATCCCGACGGCAGACTTTTTCCCATCCTTCTCGCTCTGGAGTAGCGTATCACGGACGGCTTTGCCGAAAAGCATAGAACCGTCAAAGGGGGCGTTCGCGAAGAACACCTTGAAGGGTTCCGCAAAGTAGCAGAGACGGAGCCAGGCTTGTCATCGTAAGACAATGCCTGTTCCGCTGGCTCTAGCCGCTCCTTCCGTGGCATGGGAAAGAAGCTACATAGAGGTATTCATGATAGACTTAGAGTGGCCATTCGTGCCGAGAAGGTCCGTTTGTCCTCGGCCGACATGGACTCTGGGGGTGATCCAGCGTACTCTGATTAGGTCTCGTTGTAGTCGAATCACGTGTGCCATATAGTTCAGTGGCCTTACAGAGAAGGTCGCTGAAGCGAACATCCGCTTTCTGAGGCGGTCCATCGCCCGAGACTCCTTGTCTGGAGGATGTACCGAGGAACTTTCCTGTGCTAAATCCTTCTTGGTGGCAGCCGCCACCACCATGGCATCTACAGGGGCACCCTTGCTCCAAACTGTCCTGTCTGTGGGGGTGCTGAGAATCCTGTCCGGTCTCTTGGGTACTGGCTCCACAGTGTCCGGCTCCTTCCATGCCCTGATACTTATGAGGTCCACCAGGGGATTGGTGGGAGGGGACACCCAAGAGGTAGATGGGCCTGCGAATGCCTCCAGAAAGAGACTCATCCGAGGAAGGCTTTTGGGCTGACCACCCCCCCTCTAATACGAAGCATTTCCATAATGTCTCCAAAGGAGACATCTTCGGGGGGTGACCTGGGGAAACCTTCCCCTTCCTCCAAGTCCGTGTCTTCTGTGAGAGACTCGGGTGAGTCCAAGTGCCCCCTCTTGCACTTACTTTTGTGAGGGACCTCCTCAGGGGGGCTGTCCGAGGAGGGCTCACCAACAATGTCCTGTTCCTCCATGGGAACCATCTGGCACGTAGGCACAGGCTGGCCCTGTGGCCGGATGATGGAAGACAGGCCCGTCTGAGAGGGAATGGCGGGTGGATCCATAGCCAGAGCCTGGGACCTCAAATCCCTCGAAAGAACCCTCTCAACGACGCCGAATGCAGAGGGTGAGCTGCTCTCCCTAGGATCCAAAAGCAGTCCCCTCGGATCCGGTACGTGGATCGGCACCGGCAATGACCCGATCGGATCAGATCTAACCTCAACAGAGCCGAAGGCACACTAACCCCTCCAGATCAGACGCTCGAAAAGGGATCCGACAAACTCAAAGGTACAGTCGGAGCCAAAGTAGGAAACACGGTCGGCGCCGACACCACCTCGGCTCCGAAGCTACTCGGATCAGATAGCTCCGAACCCCGGTAGCGGGTCAGAGAAGGAGCAATGGGGGCGAAAAAGGGGGTCAAGCTCCACCCGGAGGGGGGGGGGGGCAAGAGCACTCCCATCTACAGCTGGGCTTGAAGAAATCGACGCATCATCCGATCCATATCTGCGTCAGATAAACTTCTAGTGGACCTGGATGAGGCTGCCGAGGCTGGCCGGGAAGGCCGCCTGGGCAACCTCAAAAGTGACCGGGTCTCCTCCTCTGGCTCTGGGGAGAAACGTGGAGATTGAAGCCTGGAGGGGGAAAACCTGGAGACTTTAAGAGGGGAGGCTAGCTGCTTAGATGGCGGGGCCGAGGGAGCTGAATCAGCCCGCCTCTTGTGGCTACGATGCCTCTCTCCTGCTCTTTATCCTTCCTGTCCTTTTTCCTCTATTCCCTTTCCTCCTGAGCCGAAGAGGGAGTTTGAATCCCAGCCAGGGAAGCGGGAACGGTTGGTGGGGCAGCCGCAGCCAGCGCCACTGAGGGGGAGGACAACAAAGCTGAATCCGGGGACAAAAGGCCCGCGAGGACTAGCTTAGTCCACCTATCCCTCAAAGCCCTGGGGTTGAAGGCTGCACAGATAGTGCAGCCTGAAGAAAGATGGTCTACACCCAGGCAAATAACGCAGTGTGTGGCCATCCACTGGGGACAGCTTACCGCCACACTCGGAGCATTTCGAAAAAAATAGCTTTTGGGGCCTCGGACATAATGACAAGATTAGGTCCACACGCACACACCTTCACACACAGACAGAAGGGGGGGGATTTAAATTTACACTAAAGATAAACTACCCAGATAGATAGGAGAGAAGGGGTGTCACACACACTCAGAAAATAGTGAATTTAAGGGAAAAAAGATAAATAATCTACACAACTCACAAAACCCAAACGCTAGGAGCTCGTTCTCAGATGCTTCAAGAAGCCGCGGCAAACAAGGTCTGAGGATTAGAGGGAGGTAGCAGGGCATTATGGGTAGTGGGGAGGAGCTCGGATCTTTTGCTAGGAAAGCTGCCGGCTCGGATCTGAATCGGAACCAATACCCACAGGTTGCTGATCAAATGAAGTTAACTACTTCAGATTTATTGTTTCCAGGTTGTGGCAATGTTGAGTCCAAACACTTTTTAGATACCATTGAAGTTTCCTCATATGCAGTCTGGCATATGGAATTAGCAGTATATGCAGGATGCCATGAAGCCCAAAGCCTACAGAATTTTTCTTGCACATAACTGGGTCTTTGTTGCCAACATTCTGAAATAAGTAGTCAGTTGTCTGTGTTTGTCTGGCGTGAGATAAGCCATCTGGGCAGTTGTATTTAAGCTTGCACCCAGGAATATTATTTCTTGAGAGGGTACTAGTGTTGATTTCTTTTCGTTTACTGTGTACCCTAGACCTGTTGGTAATCTTTTTACAAACACCAGATGTTGTAGTAGAATGTCTTTGTTCGCTGCTTGAATAAGGCAGTCCAAGTAAGGATATATTTGTATTCCTCTGTCTGCAAAACGCAATTACTGGTGCCAGGCATTTTGTGAAGACCCTGGGCGCAGTAGATAAGCCAAAGGGCAGTGCAGAGAATTGGTAGTGCATTGAGCCAGCTATAAATCTGAGGTATCTTCTGCATGATTGGCTGATTGGGACATGCAGGTATGCCTCTTCTAGGTCTAAAGTCACAAGCCAAGCCTTCTTGCCCAGCATGGGCAGAAGCTGCTGCAGAGTTAACATTTTGAATTTTGGAATATCCAGAAATGTGTTTAGGATAGGCAGGTCCAGTATTGGTTTCCAGGCTTTGTCCTTTCTGGGTACCAAGAATAGCCTTGAGTAAAATCCTTGTCCCTGCTCTTGCTGTGGTACTTGCTGAATGGCTCTCATGTTCATGAGGGATGAAACTTGTTTTTGTGCCTCTGCCCATTGATTGAGTGGCAGGTCTGGCATACCGTTTGGCCTTGGCAGGGTGTGAAAGTGGAACCTGTAGCCTTGAGATACGATATTTAAGACCCATTTGTCCTGTGTGATCATATGCCAATTTTGTGAAAAAAGTGCTAGTCCCCCCCCCGCCCCCCCCCCCCAAAGGAGCTGCCAGAAGATAAGTGCTTGGTGCTGGCAGGGGAAAGTCATTGAGACTGTTTCCTGTATGGCTGTGATTTTTCCTCTCCACTTTTGGAGGTAGAAGCACCCCATTGTTTAGACCTGTATGAGCCTTGGGGCTGTGATCTGCCTCTGGGGCGTCTGTATCTGCCTCTGAGGCCTGTCTGACACTGGAAAGGACCGATTCTTTGTAGGCCAGTTCCTGCTAAATCTGGGAGGCTGTACCTGTAAAACGCCCTTCCTTGTTTGCATAGATTTAGCTTTGTCCTCCATTTTCTTTAACACTTCTTCTGCTGTAACACCAAACAAGGTATCATGTTGAAATGGTGCATCCAAGAGTTTTGCTTTAACATGATCGGGCAGATTCTGTTCTTTTAACCAAGCATGCCTCCTAATGACAGAACCTGTAACTGCTGCCCTGCAGGAGGCCTCTAGAGAATCAAAACCACATTGCAAAGTATGCTTTCCCACTTGTTCAGCTGCATGCAATAAATCCTGCATTTCTTTGTTTTCTGCACATTCTGAATTTGTCAACATTTTCTGTTTAAGCAGTAACATAAGATATTGCTGATATTTAAGCATATGAAACTGACAATTTAAAGCTCTTACAGCCAAGGTAGCAGAAGTATAAATCTCCCCCCCCCATCTGTCCAGGGCCCTTGAATCCCTATCAGAGGGGATAAGGTTTTTTGCAGTGGAAGCCTTGACCCCTTTGGGACCCTGAGAAATAGTTTCTGGGTCAGCAGCAGGGTTTTGGAAAGAAATTTATGTGAATCAGGAACCCTGTAGTATCTGTCTGGCTTAACAGGAGCTGGTGGTAAAGAGTCAGGAGACAGACCGGACTCTGAAAATACATCATCTACAATGTCTAAAACAGGAGGAATGGCAAGGGGCCTGTGCTGAGGTAATAAAAGGAAGTCTCTGAGCATTTTCTTGGATTCCGAGTAATCTTGGCTCTCCCAGTGGAAATGCTCCCTCATAGTATGCAGGGTCTCCCCAAAAGAATAATCCTCAGGAGAGGCTGAAGGGATAGATTCTTCAGCATCAGAATCCTCAGAGAGAAGAAAAGAATATTCCTGTTATGAAAAAGAATCAGAGGAAATGGAAACCTGATCTGAAGATTCATATTCTATCTCTTGCCTGGGCCTCTTATCAGGAGGGGGATGGGAACCCCTGATCAAAGTAATTAGGTCTTCGGCCATTTTAAGCATCTGTTTTAGGCATGGAGGCCTGTCCAGGAGAATGCTGTACTTGTTTCTTTGTCTTTAGAACTGCTTTAGTCTTTGCCTTTGAAGCTGAAGTTGCTTTTACATACAACTGTGTAGGTCTGAAAACACCCTCAGAAGCCGATGCCTGCTCAGCGGCTCCGGACCCATCTGAAGGAATAGTTTCAGAGTGTCCAATACCTTTCCAATGGCCTAGTCTGCTACAAGTGGGAGTCGGAAGCGGCGTGTGGCTCTGAGGTAGCGGGCGTCAGGGGCTGCGAAAGCACCTCACTGAGAACTGGCGATAGGCCTAACAGAAGCCTCATCGTCGGTTTTGGACCTCGGATGCTTGTCCTTTTCTTTTTCTTTGCTCTTTTCATAAACTCCAGTCGTCGGCTGTTCCAACGGCATTATATAATTGAATCTTCTGCCAAAGTAATGAAATGCAAAATCGTACCGACGCTTAATAGTGCGTTGGTTAAATCTAGCACAAAACTGACAACTAGCAACGTTGTGTTCAGGGCCTACGCAAGGAATACAGTAAGAATGAAAATCCTTATGAGGTATTTGCTTCCCACAAGAAATACAATTATTAACTTTTTCTGACATCAGTCTGGAGCAAGAAAAAAAAAAAAGTTTCCCCAACGGGGTCTTAGCTTTAATGAACACTTCGGATCTGAAGTTTGAATTTGAAAATCTCAGGAGTTGGCCGACCGGCACTTGCGAACTGCTTTTGCTTTGGGCACCGCGCGGCAAGAAAGACTGAAGAAAATGGCGTTGGCTGCATCTTTTATACCCGACGCATTGATGTCAGGGAGGAGGTGACCGCAACCAACGCCGGACCTAGACTTTGGAACTCGGGCCGACTGCGGGAAGCCTGCCAGCAGGATAACCCAACTGTAATGACTGCAACAGTGAAACACGATGAACATCTGACGACTAGCTAAATGGAAGCATCATTTGTAGGTTTGGACCTGTGCGGTCTGTCGCTGTTTTTATCCTTGCGTTTTTTAGGAAGATCTGATGTCGGATGGCTTACCGAAGCCATATCGGAAATAGAGGATTGAGAGCAAAAATATCTAGCTACAATAAGGGCCCGACAACGTATAGTTCTGGCATTTAAAGCACAAATGCGACAGGGGGGACATTGTGGTCTGTGCCTAAGCAAGTGAAATAGTAAGAATGAAAGTCTCAGTGTGGTATGCTTTCCACAGGTGAGAAAATTGTTAACTTTTTCTTACATCTGTTGGAGCAAGAAAAAAGGATCCCCAACAGGGTACTTAGCTTTAGAAGACTTCAACTTCAGTTCGGAAAACAAAACTCAGGTAGCGGCCGACCAGCACTCATATGAACTGCTTCTGCTTCGGGCTCCTTGGCAAGAAAAACTGATGTAATGGCGTTGGCTGCATTACTTTATAATACTGACGACCTGACATCAGTCCTGAAGCGACAGCAACAGACGCAGAAGTACTAAGCCTCTGGTATTCGGGCCGACTGAGGGCTACCCTGGCAGGGATGTCCCAAATGTGATGACTGCAACAGTGAAACACGAAAAACATCTGAATTCACTAAATTATAGCCATTTAAGTTTGCCTTCCTAAAGCTACTCTCTTTCAGGAAACTGCTGATTTGGCATAGTGGTATGTTGCTCTGACTACAGTGCACAGGGTCCTGGGTCCAAGACTTGGCAGTGAAACGCATGGTGGTATCATTTTATTCTAGCAACTTTCCAAAATTATACAAGCAATGTTTAAAATGTGTCCCTGTGTTTTGGGCTTTTGCCCCCCCCCCCCCAAAATACAATTTGGCTTTTTCCAGATTCTTGTGCTGCAATGTTGAGAGATACAGTTGAGTGGATTTTAAAAGGAGCTGAGAGCTTCAGGGGAAGAGAAGTTTAGTGTTGCTTATGCAGAGTCTGCTTGCACTGTTAACAGCATAACAGGTTAAATACTTGCTTTTGATGCAGAAGGCTGTGAGAGTTCCTACTCCCACAGTATGTAGATGCATTGCTGATACTGTACTGTGTTGTTCTTTTAAAGGGGGTGGGTGTAACAAGTCATGGGTGTAGCTACACATAGAACAGAGGTGAGAAAATGTCAAGCACAATGGCATTTGGGTCTCAGTGAAGAGAGCAAAAAATATTAATCCAAATTCAGGAACAGAAAATCAGAATGATTATATTCTGTGCTGCATTATAAGAAAAATAATGTGTGTGTGAATGTAGACTTTTATGATGGAAATGTTCTGAAGTGGGCAGTTTTGTCATTGGTTCAATTTTGTTTCATTGCCTACTGGAAAAATGTTCAAACAATAAATTTAAAATGCGCTCTAAGTCTAACAAGTGTGCTGTATTATACAAGGAATAAAATTTAATAAAGTCAGGAAGGTGCATCACAAAACACATGCATGTTTCTTGTACGTGCAAGGGGCCTATGATTTGAAAACAGCCCAAAGGTAATCTTTATTCACCACTGGCCAGATGCATTTTCTTTGGATGCGGTGTGGGTTTCAATGAATGTGAGTTTCAAGGACAGAGAAGTTTTAATGTTATGTTTATTTTCATTGTAAGACAGTATAGCTTAGTTTAGCATATGTCTATTAGTGTTTGTGCTATAAAATGTAAAAATAAAATCCAAATAATCAATGTAGAAGTAAAGCAGCATGCACATTAGTGTTTATGGTAAATGGGGCTAAACAGGGGAACAAACGGCAAATAAACTAATAAAAAACAAAACACGTAAACAGCGAAGCAACAAATAATATGTAAAAGATGCTTACTTAAGCGCTTTTCGTCAAGCCAAATGCCTGACTTCTTCAGAGGAAATAGTGACAATTATCTTTCAAATTTATATAATCATCTTAATTAACCAACAATCAAGCCTGCTACAACTAATTAATCAATTACTGGATATTAAAAACATATACAACAACAAACAATAATGTATAAAATATACACATTGATGTACTTTCATTAATGTGAACACTAAAACAAATATAACAATGTTATGGTACATATTAATCACCTCTTTAAACTTCTCAATTTTAAAAGACTAGAGATTGAACAAGCATCATTTATACCAGGGTGGCAGTAAGCATACAATCTTACCTGCCATACTAACTCAGCTTCCTCTAATTGTAGTGGTCTAGGGCCACCTCTCTGGTTTATTGGAGTGTGGTCTATTGCAGTAAATTTAAAACTATGATCGGAATTCATAGCAATATGCTTAGCTAGAGCATTTTCCATCTTCAAGTTCTTATTAGCATATATGTGCTCATATATATAATTTTTGGTTAATTAAGATGATTATATAAATTTGAAAGATAATTGTCACTATGTCATTTCCTCTGAAGAAGTCAGGCATTTGGCTTGACGAAAAGCGCTTAAGTAAACATCTTTTACATATTAAATGGGGCTAAACAGCCAGGTAATGGGACATTGGAATGGCTGCAGGGGGACTCCTAGTGCCATATTTTGGTTGTCTGTTCTTCAGTTTGAGCTTTGAAAGTTGGTAACCCATAATTCCACTGGAGTGGGTGGGTTACATAATTATGTACGCTAAATTTATGTTAATCAACATACAGATTTGTACTTATTTTCCATGGGGCTTGTCCAGATTTTTGATGTTTCCAGGTTGTGAGGTATGAGTAGAACAAAGTACAATGTCAAAGAACCATAGCTGATGTTAGAGTTTGTTGACAGAGTGATTTTTAACTATTTAAAAGATTCAGCAAAATGGACTTGGGAGAATTTAGCGTTATCAAGTGTCACTTTAAACAACGTCGTAGTCCTAAATAAAACTTTAAAAAATCTACACCTGACAACTTAAACAAGTTTTAGTGTACATGCTGCTTTTGGTGCAAAAGTAAAGGTTCTTTCTTCACCTCCAGTTAGCAATCCGGTATCTAAATCTACAGAATTCTGCATAAAGAAAACTTCTGAAAGCTTACCTTTAGCTGCTTATTCTCTCGTTCTAATCTCTGTACTTCAGTTTGGAGTCTCTTACAGTCATCCTGCCATTTCTTTACTTCAGTATCCTCCAAAACAGAACTTAATGGTTTGGACACCGAGGACTCTGTCTTTGTTGCAGTTGAAGGTATTATTTTGTTTGTATCGACATCATGCTGTTAAAAGAGATAGTAAAACCTTCATTACAAAAGAGTTACCAAAAAAAAAAAAAAAAAAAAAAAAAAAAACAAAAAAACAGTTAACATACCACAGCGTAATAACTGGACAGTCCTCATAACTCAGGGATGAATACACACAACAGCCTAACATGTCAGTGCACAGACAGAAAAGTAATATACCAAATACACTCTGCAGGGACCTTTACCTCTGAACCTTCAGCAGGGACCTTTACCTCTGAACCTTCAGCAACACCTTGGTATACAAGAAGTTACATACTTACCATAACTTGGCATCTGTGTTGTCCAATTTCATTATCCATCAACACGGACTCCATGGATCAGACTTCAGATCCGACTTGGCCATATCTTCCAGACATATGACCAGAGCCTCAAACTCCTACCATAATACCCCATTTCTTCTCCAACCCCTCATATCAAGTTTGCTGCCATCTACAAAAAAAATTTATGATTTATAATACTGGAAAGATGAAAGAAAGTGACCACGGTGGAGCTCAAACTAAGAACCTGTGGGTTCCCATATCCTCTATATCGCTCTCAGCTGAAAAGGGATGGGGGAAGGAGGGTGGAATGTGATGCATAATGAAACTTGACAACACAGATGCGAAGTTATGGTAAGTACATAACTTCTAATCTGATGCTGTCCATTTCATTATACATCATCACTGGGTCAAGAGTCCCCAGCTACATAAACCCTTGGTGGCCCTCAAGGAAGGATATGCCTGAACACCGCAGAGCCAAAGGATGTTCCATTTTTAGAAATAATGTCCAGCTTATAGTGAAATACAAAAGTATGAGATTTGGATCAGGCTGCCACTATACAAATTTCACCAATAGGAGTTCTTGCAGAGAAAGCAGACCAGGTAGACAGACTGATAGAGTAAGTTCTAATAGGGCAGGAACGTTGCATGCCATGCTGGGAGTATACTGTAGAACCCACAAGTGAGCCAAACAGTGTCAAGTCCACTAGTAATTCAAAAATCAACACTGCCACGGCTGGAAATCACACTTCGAAGATCTTTATTAACAATTACAGACAATTGAGCGCTTTCTTCCCTACATACATATTTTGATGAAATCCCTGTATGTAGGGAAGAAAGCGCTCAATCGTCTATAATTGTTAATAAAGATCTTCGAAGTGTGATTTCCAGCCGTGGCAGTGTTGATTTCTGAATTACTAGTATACTGTAGAAACAATGAGTACTCCACTAGGCTAAAGTAATTGTGGATACAGCCTGACCTAATCTATTTGGTGAAAAAAAGTTATGCATTTACCATAACGTTACATCTGAGTAGTTGTATTTCATTTGTCTTCAACCTGTGGGTTACGGATCCGTATCGGATCTGACACAGCCACATATCCAGCATCTGATCAGAGCTCCAAGCTCCTCACCTTACCCATAATTCCCCATGTCTCCTTCCTCCCTTCAGATCGAGTTTGCTGCTCAACATACACCTGACCCTCACCACAACTGGCAGCCCAAATATCCTGAGGCAATGCATAACAAGGGACGTCTCTGGGATGTTCATCTTCCATATACATGGCCAGAACAATAGTGACAAGGTCGGGGGAAGGAGGGATGGTTGAAAACAAATGAAGTACAACTACTCAAATAGAATGTTATGGTGAGTACATAACTTCTTTATCTGAAGTAGTTGACTTCATTTGGTCTTCAACCTGTAGGACATAGTCTCCAGCTACTAACACCTGGGTGGCCCCTCATGAAAGGATATTCCAGAGCATGGTGGAGCCAAAGGATGCCCTGTTCCTAGATATGATGTCCAATGTATAATGCAAAATGAAGGTATGAGATGAAGACCAAGTAGCTGCAGAGCAGATATCATCTAGCGACACCCTGGATCAAAAGGCTGCTAAGGCTGCTGAAGTAGCCATAGATCTGGTATAATGCGCTTTTACCTGACCTGGAGGGGAAATTCCTTTGACAGAATATGCTTGAATAATGCATTGGGAAATCCAACGAGCAATCATCACCTTAGAAACTGGTTTCCCCAAAAAGGGCTTTGAATAAGAAACAAACTGATCAGATTTACGAAATGTTTTGTCCTGTGCAAGTAGAATCGTAACTGCCTGTGCACATCCAGCAGATGTAATTTACATTCACCCCTATTCTGAAAATTCGGAAAAAAGAAACTGGAAGATTGATAGTCTGATTAATATTTGTTTCTGACCCTACTTTGGGAAGAAAGGACGAGTTAGTACAAAGACAACCTAGCCTTACGAAAAATCATATAAGGAACTTTGACAGCTAGTGCTTGAAGTTCCAACACGCTCCTGGCAGAAGTAATGGTGACCAAAAAGGCAGTCTTCCAAGATAGATACTGCAAATCTACCGAAGTTGCAGGTTCGAAAGGCGGGGAGACTAAAGCCTGAAGCACGAAAGTAAGGTCCCATGGAAGCATAGGATCCTTTACCCGGGTCTTAGAAGGTACCTTTAATGAAGGTCTTGCAAAGTTTAGAAGAAGCTAATGAAAGTCATGTTTTCTCCCATATGAAAACTGGAAATTGCGACCAGGTGGACTTTGACAGTGGAGGAAATGGCACCTTGCTGAAAAATCCCTGCCAAAAAGTCTAATACTGCAGACATAGGATCAGTAAAGGGTACCAATGCCCACTGCGAAGCCCATATGGAACACAGTTTCCACTTGCTACGGTATACCCTTCTGGTATAAGATTTCTGAGCAGAGTCCTAATAATTAGGGGAAGTGGCGCAGCCAAGCAGAGAGTTTCAGACTTTCCAGTTCTGGGTGAGGAATCCCCGAGGGATGAGAAATAAGATGTGGAACCGGATCAAACGTCCATGGTGGAACTACTAGATGAGACCATAGGGAGGGAAACCAGACTTGGTGAGGCCAGAATAGGGCTACAAGGATAACAGTGCTCCCGAGCCTGCGAGCATTCTAAAGAAACTGAGATGAGGGGCAGTGGAGGATGGGCATAAAGACGACCATGAGGCCAAGCATAAATCAGTGCGTCTCTGGAGGTTTCCCCCTGAGGGGGTTCAGAGCAAAGAACTTGCTGCATTTCACATTCAAAGGAGATGCAAATAGATCGCAGCAAAGACTACCCCACTTTAGAAAGATGTGCTCTGCCACCGAAGGATTCAAGAGACCACTCGTAAGGCATCAGGATCGATCTGCTGAGCCTGTCCTCTAGAATGTTTAATTGTGCCAAGATGTGCACTGCCACCAGAAAACAGCCAGTGGAGATCGCCCATTCCCACACTCTCATGGCTTCACGACAAAGGGACTAAGATCTGGTTCTCCTTGTTTGTTGATGTACCAGACCACCAACATGGTGGCTGTTTGAATCGCAATCGCCCCTAGAGAAAGATGGGCATGAAGGCCCTGCAATGCAAGAAGAACGGCCCTCATCTCCAGGACATTGATATGGAAATTGGTCTCCGATGGGGACCATGAGCCTTGGACAGTCTTTCCTGAGCAATGCCCCCCCCCCCCCCAGCTGACAGGCATCTGTGGTCACTGTGGTTTTGGGGAAGGACAGAAGAAAGGGATGTCCTCTGACTAGGTCTAGAGAATAACCACCACCGAAGAGAGTCCCAGCATACATGGGAGATCCGAACCAGGTGAGGAAGGAAGAGCTAATAAAGACAATTGAACTGCAAGAGTACAATGAAAACTCCACATGTGAAGTCGCGCTAAGGGTAAGAGGTTGATAGTGGCCGCCACAGACCCCAACACCCACATTACTGTTTCTGCTGTCAGAACTTGGGCTTGAAGGACGTATAAAACGTGTAGCTTCAGACTGAGTGCCCTGTCTGAGGTGAGGAACATTTTCATTTGGATAGTGTACAACCAATCCCCAATGAAGTCCAGGATCTGAACAGGGGGCCAGTAACAACTTATTGAGATTGATAGTGATGCCCAGTGTTTTCGCTAATGAGAGGAAATAATCCCTAGCTTGGCAAAGCAGACGCTTGGAAGGGGCAACGAAGAAGATTGTCCAAGTAAGGGAAGACCTGAATATCCTGAAACCTCAGGTGAGCCGCTACTATTGCCATCACCTTGAACACCCTGGGGGCTGTGGTAAGACCAACGGAAGGGCTCTGAACTGATGATGATTGGTTCCTAGCCAGAAGCAGAGAAACCTCGGAGAGTGCAAGTCCATATTGATACAGTACGCGTCCTGGAGGTCAATCGAGCACATCCAATCGTTCGCCTGCAGGTAGGGCAGGATGGACTGAAGAGTGATCACTGGGAATTTCACCTTGGCTACTGACAGGTTCAAGGTGGATAGACCCAGAATGGGTCTCAGGTCCCCCATTTTCTTTGGCACTAAAAAAAAAAAAAAAAAACTGGAATAAATGCCTGATCCAGATTGGACTAGGATGACGGGTTGGAAAACTCGTTTCCTTAGCAGCTTGTCCATCTCCAGAGCTGCTTCTCCCTTTGCACGGCTGGAACATCTGGAAGGTGAACTGGTGGGAGACGTGGTTCGATGAGCGGGATGGAATAACCTCTGGATATAATTTGCAACACCCAGAGATCTGTTGTCATAGACTCCCATTCCACTGGGTGTAGTGATAGGTGACCCCCGACTGCCTCCAGAGATGAGCAGCCAGGCAGCCCTTCAGGGCTGCTGCGCAGATCTGTCGGAGAATGGTTCTTGAGACCTGAAGTTTCTCGGACACCCCCTGCTTTTAGGACAGCATCTATCATAACTGCCTCTGGGGGAAGATGAGTCCAGAGTGTCCCAGGAAAATGCTGGAGACCACATCTTCTTTGTTCCTCGCCGATTTCTAGAAAAGGATCTCGGAGGGGAGGAGAAGCAGATCCTGATGGCAGACAGTGTCTGTCCTTCTCACTCTGGACCAAGGTCTCTCGAATCGACTTCCCAAACATGGAAGAATGGTCATATGGGGCATTTGCAAACAACTCCTTAAAGGTTTCTGAGAATCGACAAAGCCGGAGCCAGACATGGAGCCTCATAGTAACGCCAGTACCAGCCTCCCTGGTGGCTCCCTCAGTGGCATGGGAGAGAAGACGCACAGATGTATTGGCCAATGCCTTGACAGTGGCCATCCAAGCCGACATGGACTCCGGGGTCGACTCAGTGATTTCCTTGACTAAGTCTTGCTGCAGCTGAATGACGTGTGCCATATAGTTCAGCGCTCTTATGGAAAAGGTCACTGAAGCGTACACCCACTTCCCTAAACAGTCCATCATCCTTGACTGTCTGTCAGGAGGATGGACTGTAGAGCTCTCCTGCACAACCTCTTTCTTCGTGACGACTGCCACAACCATAGCATCCACTGGGGACCCATTATTCCAATAAGTCCTGTCTGAAGGGGGGGGGGGCTAAGGACTTTATTAGGGAGCTTAGGGATAAGCTCCACAGTGTCCAGTTCCTTCCACGCTCGAGATATTATAAGATCCACTAAAGGATCCGCGGGAGGGGACATACAGAACGTAAACGGGCCTGTGCCGAATGCCTGTTTCTGGGCAGCCCCCCCCCCAACGAAGGAGTTCCATGATGGGGGGGGGGGGGGGGCTGGTGATTGAGAGGGAAACTTCACCTTCCTCTAAATCAGTGTCTTCGGTGAGGGACTCTGGTGGGGAGTCCAAGTGCTTCCTTTTACACGTCCATTTGCGAGGAAACTCCTCAGTAGGACTCTCTGGGGAGGACTAGTGTTCTGCCACTCCCACAGGGGAGCTTCCTGAGGCAAAACGGGCACAGGCTGCCTGTGAGAGGATACGATGGTTGGGACAGTACACAAAGCAGAGAAAGTAGGGATGGAGTCAGAGGACGAGATGGTAAAGGGTCTCGTCAGTGCGAGAAACCCTCTCCACCACAAAGGCTAAAGGAGAAAGTACAGTTGTGCACACTTACCAAAAATGTAGATGTTAGAGTGTATTCACTGTTGCAGTCATTACATTTGGGTTATCGGCTTGTAGGTAGCTGTCAGTTGGCCTGATTAACAAAGTCTTGGGTCCTGTGTCGGTTGCTCTCCCTTCTTCCTTGACGTCAGGTCGTCAGAGGTATAAAACATGCAGCCGACGTCATTACATCAGTTTTTCTTGCCCCAGATGTCAGGTGCCCCCCTAATGGAAAGCAATTAAATAAAGAAGTACAATGATGTACCTCCAACAAAAAAGCAAATACACCAAAAAGGCTTTTAAGCATAGTAAAGGAAAGTAGAGGTATATCCAAAAGAAGTTAGGGGGCTAGAGAGAGGGTAACCAGGACTGCAACAGTGAATATACTCGAACGTCTACATTTATGGTAAGTGTACACAACTGTACTATGTTCTTCATGTTGCACTGTTGCAGTCATTACATTTGGGTAGATTCCCAAAGCTATGGTTGGGAGGAGGAATTTAGATAGCATTAGGACCAGCTATAAGGCCCTGCAAGACTGCAGTGGCAAAGCCAGCTCTGGATTTAGAGAAAATTGGCAAATGATAATGCTCGGTGAAAGTATGTACAGAACTCCAGGTAGCAGCTTTGAGGGTGTCCCTGGTAGGGATGCCTCTGAAAAAGGTTGTACAGGTAGATGCAGCCCTGGTGGAGTGAGGTCTGATCCCCTAGGGGATAGGTTTTCCATGGCGCTTATAGCAGAAATTAATGCAATGGCCTATCCATTTAGAAATGGTTTGCTTTGAAATAGCCTTCCCCTATGCCCCTGCAGCAAATGCCACCAGCAGTTGTTCAGATTTCCTTTGAGGTTTAGTCCTGTCCAAGTAGAATCTAAGTTGTCTGTGCACATCTAAGGAATGTAATATCCGTTCCCCTTTGTTCTGTGGATTGGGAAAGAAGGTTGGAAAATGAATGGACTGATTAAGAGCCACACTGGATACCACCTTGGGCATGAAGGATGGATTGGTTCTGAGGGACACCCTGTCCACATGAAAGATGACGAAAGGCTCCACTGCCATAACGGACTGTAATTCAGATACCCTAGCTGAAGTGATTGCTAAAAGGAAAGCTGTTTTCCAAGAAAGAAATTTCAAGTCTGCAGTAGCAGCTGGCTTGAAAGGAGGTAGAGTGAGTTTCTCCAAAACAAAGTTAAGGTCCCAGGCTGGGGTTGGAGCTCTCCTGGGTGGTCTCAAATTTTTGGCCCCTCTGAGGAACTGCTTTGAGCAGTGGATGAGAGAAGAGGGGAGGTACTGTGTTATAATGAGCTGAAATGGCTGAGGCGTGGATTTTAATGGAGGAAAAAGACAGGCCCTTGTGAAGCATCTCAGTTAAGTATTGTAAAATGAGGTAAATTGGGCACTGCTGTGCTCATCCCTTCAGACTGGTTCCAGGCACAGAATCTTTTGCATTTTCCATCATAAGATTTTCTAGTACTAGGCCTCCTTGCCTCTAAAATGATATCCATCGCAGGTTTACAGAGGGATGGTAAAGGAGAGATTGTGTAACTAGCCAGGCTGCAAGCTTCAGTGTTAGAAGCTGAGGGTGCAAAATTTGGTTCTCCTGCTGAGGCAACAGGGAAGGAGTCTGAGGCAGGTGCCATGGGGATAACCCTGACACACACTGCGCAGGAGGGGGTACCAGTGTTGGCGCGGCCAGTCTGGAGCAATCAAAATCATCCTTGGTTTGTCCTGTTTGATTTTTAATAGTAATTTGGAGAGCAGAGGCAGAGGGGGGGAAGGCATAGACTGATAGATTTTTCCAGCTGAAGGACAGAGCATCCACTTTCCAGGCTTGTTTGTGGGGAGTCCTTGTGCAAAATTTGTCCAATTGGTAGTTCTGGGCAGAGGCAAACCGGTCTATATCCCCCATTTGCTTGTCAATATGATGAAAATCCTTGGTTACAGTTTCCACTTGTGTGGGTCCATGAGGTTTCTGCTTAGTCCGTCTGCCAGTGTATTTAATTTTCCTGGCAGGAATTGAGGTTGTAGGTGCACTTGGCAGCTCAAGGCTGTGTTCCACAATGCCATGGCTAGTCTGCAGAGGGGGTAAGAATGTGTACCCCCATGCTTGTTTATGTACCACATAACAGTGGTGTTGTCCATCTTTACCATTAGTTGTCCTGGAAGAACGTGGTCCTTGGAGGCTATCAGAGCATTATGTACAGTTAACATTTCTTTTTGATTGATATGCAGGTGCATTTGACTTGGGGTCCATTTGCCCTGAATGCACTTCCCTGCCAGGTGAGACCCCTGAATGCACTTCCCTGCCAGGTGAGCCCCCCCACCCCCACCCCACCCCCATGCATAGTCTGATGTGTCTGTTGCTAGGGTTTGGGCAGCAGGGGGTGGTGTGAAAGGTAGTCCCTTGTTTTGGCAAGCAGGGGTTGGTGTGAAAGGTAGTCCCTTGTTTTGGTGGCAGGCCTCTGCCTACCAAAGGAAATCTAGGCATAGGCAAGGTAAGATAGGAAACCTTGCTTATAGATCCTGAGAATGTTGATAACCACTGTAGTTTCCTCATATACAGTCTTGCATATGGAATTAGAAAAATGCAGGAGACCATGAACCCCAAGGTTTGCAGTATTTGTCTTGCAGATAGCAGGGTTTTTGTGGCCACTTGTTTAAAGTAGGTTATCAAATTAATCTGTTTCTCTGGCGCGAGATAAGCCATCTGGGAAGTTGTATTCAAGCTTGCTCCCAGGAATATAATTTGTTGACAGGGTACCAGGTATGATTTTCTTTCGTTTATGGTGTACCCCAGACAAGGTAGAACCCTTTGAACAAAGGCCAGATGATTCAAAAGTATGTCCTGGCTTTCGGCCTGAATTCGACAACCGTCCAGATATGGGTATATCTGAATATTTCCTTGCCTGCAAAATGCAATAACTGGAGCTAGGCACTTTGTGAATACCCTGGGTGCAGTAGATAAGCCAAACGGCAGTGCAGAGAACTGATAGTGCATGTAGCCTGCTTTGAAGCGTAGGTATTGTCTGCAAGATTCCCTGATTGGGATGTGCAGGTATGCTTCTTTTAAATCTAGTGTTGCCAACCAGGCATCTTTGTCTAGCATAGGAAGTAATTGGTGAAGAGTCAGCATCTTGAATTTTGGAATCTCCAAAAAGTGTTTAGAGTAGACAGGTCCAGGATAGGACGCCATGAATTGCCTTTTCTGGGTACCAGGAAAAGTCTTGAGTAGAAACCTTGTCCCTTTTCCTCTTCTGGTACCAGCTGAAAAGCCCCCATACTTAAGAGAGAAAGTACTTGTTTTTGGGCCTCTGTCCACTGACTTGGCGGTAGGCCCAGCCACCCGCTTGGCGTTGGCAACGTGTGGAAGTGAAATCTGTATCCCTGGGACACTATATTTAAAATCCATTTTCCTGGGTAATGAGTTCCCAATTCACTGCATGACGAGCAATCTTTCCCCCCAAAGGAGCAGTCAGTTGATAAGTGCTTGGAAAATAAGGAAGCCATTGTGACAGTTTACCATAGGGGGGAGTCTTATTACTCCCAGATTTGGAAGTGGAGGCCCCCCACTGCTTAGTCCTGTGTGTCCCCTGGGACTGAAATCTGGGGGTCTTGCTGTGTCTTGGTTTGGCTTGACCAATTCTTAGAGGGCCAGTGCCTACTAAATCGAGGAGGCTGAACTTGTAAGAAATCTTTAACAGTTTGCATAGATTTAGCTTTATCTTCCATCTTTTTAAGAACTTCCTCAGCCTTGTTGCCAAACAGGAGGTCCTGATATAAGGGAGCATCCAACAATTTAGCTTTAACATGATCAGGCAAAGATTGCTCCTTAAGCCAAGCATGCCTTCTGAGCACAGACCCAGTAACAGCAGCTCTGCAAGAGGCCTCTAATAAATCAAAACCACACTGCAAAGTATGTTTTCCAACTTGTTCAGCAGAATGCATTACAGTCCGGAATCAACATCATTTTCTGTTTAAGCAGTCCAATAACAGGTTGCTGATACTTTAACATATGCAACTGGCAGTTTAAAGCCCTAACAGCCAAGGTTGCAGAAGGTATAAATCTTCTTACACCATCCATCTAGCGCCCTGGAATCTCTATCAGAAGGGGTAGGGATTTTTAGCAGTAGAAGCCTTAATGCCCTTGGGCCCCTGTGAAATAGTCTCTGGATCTGCAATAGGATTTTTAAAAAGGAACTTGTGGGACTCAAGGACCCTGTAGCATCTGTCAGGTTTTCTGGGAGCAGGAGGCAAGTAATCAGGGGCCAAACTAGATTCCGAAAAAGCATCAACAATGTCTAGTACAGGAGGAATAGCTAAACGGCCTATGCTGAGGTAGGAGAAGGAAATCCCTAAGCCTCTTTTTTGAATCAGAAAAATCCTGCCTTTCCCAGTGGAAATGCTCCCTTAGAGTAAGTAAGGTTTCCCCAAAAGAAAAATCCCCAGGAGGGGAAGCAGAGGGAATAGAGTCCTCTGCATCAGAATCCACAAGTATGTAAGGACAAAACCAGGTCATCAGAAGAATCAGAAAAATCAGAATCCTGATCAGAAGATTCATAATCAACTTCAGTCCTAGGCCTCTTAGAATGGGGGGGCTTGGCTACCCCTGATTAGAGTGATTAGATCTTCAGCCATTCTTATTTGTTTTTTTAGGCATAGAGGCCTGAGCATGTGGTGCGGGTGTCGGTTTTTTAGGCATGGATCGAGATTTAGGCCTAACTAAAGGAGGAGGCGTCAGTTTAATATGCAAGTCCGTAGGCCTGAATACACCCTCAGAAGCCGGTGCCTGCACAGTGGCTCCGGACCCATCCAAGGTAAAGACATCCGTGGGTTCCATAGTTTAAGCATCTCGCAGCATACTGGACTCCGAATGGGTCTCAGTAGAAGTATGCGAATCAGAAGTAGCGGGTATCAGGGGCTGCAAAAGCACCTCACTGAGTACCGGTGAACTGGCGACTGGCTTAGGAGAAGCGTCGTCGGCAGTTTTGGACCTCTACGGCCTGTCTCTGCCTTTATCTTTGCGTTTTTTCGGAATCCCGGTAGCTGGCTAACTAGCACCTGGTAGGTGGCTAACAGAAGACATTTCTGGATAACTAAACTGAGAACCGAAATATTTAGTGGTGAAAATATACAGACGACGGACACTTCACTGATTAAATATAGCATAAAACTGACAGCAAGGTACGTTGTGGTCAGGGGCCTAGGCAAGGAATACAGCACGAATGAAAATCTTATGAGGTATTTGCTTTCCAAAAGTAATGCAATTATTAACTTTTACTGACATCAGTAAGGAGCAAGAAAAAGTTTCTCCAACAAGGTACTTAGCTTTAGTTGAAGACTTCAGTTCTGAAACTCGAAAACGAAAATTTCAGGAGTCGGCCGACCGGCACTTACAAACTGCTTCTGCTTCGGGCACTGCACGACAAGAAAGACTGATGTAATGGCATCGGCTGCATGTTTTATACCCCTGACAACCTGACATCATGGAAGAAGGGACAGCAACCGACGCAGGACCCAAGACTTTGTTAATTAGGCCGACTGAGGGCTACCTGCAAGCAGATAACCCAAATGTAATGTCTGCAACAGTGAAACAAGAAGAACATCGGACATCCTGGGAAGTACTAGTGGGAGCTGTTCCTCTCTGACCAGACAGAGTAGTCAGAGCAGAGACTCCAGGAGCCAAGATGCCGAAGGGAATACTGCACTCCAACACACACTGAGCCAACAGCAACCTCTCAGATCAGACCAAGAGACTACGGCCCCGAAAGCTTGGATCTGACCCGGTCGGATCCGAAATGTTCAAGGCAATGGCCAGCCTCGACCCTGAGGGTCGTTGGATCCAGAGGCTCCGAAACCACAGGTCAGAACGGAGAAGGAGTGATCAGCGTGAAAAAAGGCTGCAAGCTCCCCCTCCAAAGTGAGAAGGGGCAGGCAAGATCCACATCTGAATTTGGGTGCGGATAAACCCTCACATCATCTTATCCATTTCTGCTTCACTGAGGCTCCTGGTGGAGCGGAAGAATGAAGCCACAGACACCAGTCTAGAATGCCGGTGAGGGGGAAGCTCTGACAGGCAATTGGATCCAGGATTCCTCTGGTTCCGGAGAGAACCTAGGGGAATAGAACCGGGGCGATCCAGGCTTGGTTTCAGGTCTAACTTTAGGTAACAGGCCAGCCCGGGGCCGAGGGATCAGGGACTGCTTCCTCTGCCGGCCTTTCCTAGACCTCTCCCCTTCCCCAGACCTCTTGGCAGGAGTTTGACTCTAAGGCCAGGGAAGAGGAAAAAGTTGTAGCTGCTGCTCCTGATGAGGGGGTGTAGGGTCTACAGTCCCAGAGGAGGGAAGTGGTCCCTTCAGGATAAGTTTATCTCTCCTGTCCTTCAGTGCTCTGGAAATAAACCCAGCACAGATAGGACAGGAGGTTTGCAGCTGAGCCGCCCACAGGCACACCACCCACAGAGTGTGGCAATCAGCTGGGAAGAGCTTATAGCCACACACTGCACACTTTCTGAAACCTGATTTATGGGCTTCAGCCATGCCTTAAACAGGCTGACACACACTCACTCATAATAGGAAAGAAGAACAGAAAAAGGGAAAGAAACTTGTTTTTTTTTTTTTTTTTTTAGACCGACTGTGCGGGAGGTAGAAAGATGAGTGAAGAAGTTAAGACAGATAGCAAAATTTCAAAATTTTGCTCACAAAACCCAACATAACCTAGAACTCGAACCATGACACTTGCTTTTCTAGTGGCAACAGAGATCTGAAGGGAGGATGGAGACGGGAGACATTATGGGTAAGGGGAGGAGCTTGGAGCTCGGTTCAGATGCTGGATATGAGGCCTTGTCAGGTCAGATATGGATCCGTAACCCACAGTTGAAGACCAAATGAAGTCAACTACTTCAGATCAACTGATCAGATTTCCTGTATGGTTTAGTTCTGTGTAAAAAGAAGCGCAATTGTATACATCCAGTGAATGCAGCATATTCACCCTTACTGGAATAATTAGGGAAGAAAACAGGCAAATGAATGGTCTGGTTAAATATTTGACTCTGCGGCGACCTTTGGTATGAAGGACAGATTCACTCTGAGGGAGACTATCTTTGAAGAAGGTAATATATGGTGGCTGGGAAGACAAAGCTTGTAATTCTAAAACTCTTCTTGCGAAGTAATGGACACTAGGAAAGGCAGTCCTGAGCTAGTAGGTTCAATGGTCTCGGAGTAAGATCCTGAAGTACCAGAATGAGATCCCAGGAAGGGGATGGGTCCTTTATTGGAGGTCTGAAATGAAAGACTCCTTTGATAAAAGCCCTGCATAGTCTAGAAATGGATATGGAAGACTAAAGATTATTGCCCTTCCCTACATGAAAATTGGTGATAGTCGCTAGTTCTAACTTTACAGTATAAAAACTGGCTCCATGCTGAAAAAGCGAACTGAGAAACACAAGAATATCCACAACAGAAACAAAAAAAGGATAAGTAGTCCGCTGCAATGCCCACATGGAAAATCTCTTCCATTTACTATGACATGCTTTCTTGGTGGAAGACTTCTGGTACCTACCATAAATGTAGATGTTCGAGTGTATTCACTGTTGCAGTCATTACACTTTAGTTATTCTGCTGGCAGGCTACCCACAGTCGGCCTGAATTCCAAAGTCCTGGTCCGGCGTCAGTTGCTGTCGCCTCTTCCCTGACGTCAGTGCGGCAGGGGTATAAAAGATGCAGCTGACGCCATTTTCTTCAGTTTTTCTTGACCCAGATGTCAGGTGCCCCCAAATGGGTAGGCTAAAAAATTTGCAAATAAAAAAGCATGCACAAAAAAGAAGTTATGTCTTTACCACAACGTTCCATGTGGAGTGTTCATCTCGCCTTTGTTCTTACACACGGGTTCGGAGTCGATCCTCGGCTCCGAGTGCTACATCAAAGCTCTGAATCTCAGAGAAGCTCGAGACCAGCCCATATCCCACAATCCTCCCTGCCATTACTCAGATCTAGTTTGCAAACAAACCAGACCAAAAGATCCAACACCTCCGGTGCAAGAACTATACACTCTCTCAGACATTCAGAGACACTCTCTCACCATAGCAATAACTAATGGTAGAAACATATACCCCATGATACACGGGACCATATACCCCGGAAGGGGTTAAGACAAGTCGATCAGAATCTAGTCCTACCAGTTCTTCCAAAACACGTGGGGAGGGGAAGGGAGGGAATGTAAGAACAAAGGCGAGATGAACACTCCACATGGAACGTTATGGTAAGGACATAACTTCTTTATGTGAGAGTGTTCAATCTCGCCACTTGTTCTTACACACGGGTAGCATCCCTAGCTCCGTCACCCCAAGTGACTTATGGAAGAACGTTCCTAAGCAAAGTGGAACCAAACAATGCCCTGTCTTTGGAGACTTTGTCCACTCTATAAAGAGTGATGAAAGTACGTGGCTTAGACCACGTGGCTGCTGCACAAATAGTGTCCAAAGGCAAGCGAGCTGCATGAGCTAAGGAAGTGGAGACGGATCTGGTAGAATGGGCCTTAGGTTTGGTGGGTAAGGACTGATTTGACTTAGAGTATACAAAGGCTATACACAGTCAGCAAGCCATTTGGATAGTGTACGTTTAGTAATTGCCATGCCCTTTTTATTGTCTGCAAACGCGACGAAGAGCTGATCTGTTTTCCTGTAAGCTTTGGTCCTATCCAAATAAAATCTTAATTGCCTGTGAACATCCAACTTGTGCAGCATATACTCCAGTTTGTTAGTATGGTTCTTGAAAAAGGTAGGGAGTTCTATAGACTGGTTAATATTCGTAACTGAACATACCTTTGGAAGGAAAGATGGATTTGTACGCAAAGAGACCATCTGGATGGAATATCAAGTAAGGTGGTCTGACCGATAATGCTTGCAACTCTAATACTCTACGAGCTGAGGTCACAGCGACGAGGAACAGCGTCTTCCACGATAAGAACTTTAAGAGGCAGGACAAAGCAGGTTCAAAGGGTGGCAACATGAGTTGCGACAGTAACAAATTCAAGCTCCATGGAAAGAAAGGTTTTCTGACGGGCGGTCTAAGATGGAAGGTTCCTTTCATAAAGGCCTTACAAAGTCTGTGAGACATAATGGGAGAACCTTCCTCACCAATATGGAAGTTTGATATGGCCAACTGTACTGTTAGTGTGGAAGTAGAAGCTCCTTCGTGAAAGAGGATAGATAAGAATTCTAAAACGTTATGTAGAGGAGCTACCAAGGGGTCTAAGTGTTGGCTAGACGCCCAGTACACAAAGCGTTTGCACTTACTCCTATAGAGTTTAGTAGTGGAAGCTTTATGAGAAGGAACCAGAATGTGTTGAACTGCCGGCGACAGTATATCAGACCTGGCTAGGCAGGGAAGCGGAGCAGCCAAGCTGCTAGTTTGAGGGACTGAAGAGACGGGTGAGGAACTCCCGACGAATGGGTCAGTAGATCTGGTACTGGGTCCAGAATCCACGGTTCCTCTATTTTATAGGCTCGAAGAAAGGGGAACCATGTCTGCCGAGGCCAGAATGGGGCTATGAGTATTATTGTCCTTTCCAGGTTCCTGGCTTTCTGTAGAAATCTGGGAATCAAGGGAGTAGGTGGAAATGCGTATAGGAGACCCGGGGGCCAATCGTGTATCAGTGCGTCCCTGGGGACATCCCGGAGGGTAGAAGGGCAAAGTAGCTTCTGCATTTTGCATTCAACGGGGAAGCAAACAGATCGCAGCAAGGCTGGCCCCATTTGCGGAAGATCTTTTCTGCCGTCTATGGATTGAGGGACCACTCGTGAGGTAACAGGATGGCTCTGCTCAACCTGTCCGCAATGACGTTGGATGACCCCGAGATGTGCATTGCTATCAGAAAGCGACCCGTGGACTCTGCCCATTGCCAAACTCTCATGGTCTCTCTGCATAACGGGTAAGACCCGATTCCCCCTTGCTTGTTTATGTACCAGACCACAGACATGTTGTCCGTCTGAACTGCTACTGTTCCTAGAGGTAAGAGGGCTTGGAAGTGTTGCAACACCAGGAACACCGCCCTCAGCTCCAGAACATTTATGTGTAGTGTGTACTCCATTGTTGGACCATTCCCCTTGGACTGTTCTTCCCTGAAAAAGGCCCCCCCACCCTATCAGGGAAGTGTCCGTGGTTATTGTGGCTGTTGGACTGGGTAGAACAAACGGACGACACATAGTGAGGTTCTGATTTCACACCCACGATGAGAGGTCCTGTCTGCAAGAGTCTGTTATCAGAATCTCGTGCGCTAGGGGCAAGTGTTGGAACAACCACTGCGCGAAGAGCAGCCATTGTAGGATCCTCATGTGTAATCTTCCCATAGGAACTGCGATTAGTGACGCTGCCATTAGTCCCAAAACATTCAACACCAGTTTGGCCGGGGCTTTCTTGCTCTCTAGTAGAAGAACCACCTGCGGTTTGAGGGTTGACGCCCTTATTGGAGGGAGATTTAGCAGTGTTGATCGTGTATCTAGGTCTGCTCCAATGAATGAAATACGCTGTGAGGGCGATAAGCAAGACTTTTCGAAGTTTATCAAAATCCCTAGGTGGGAACAAAGGTTGACTGTGTAGTCTCTGGCTTGCAAGAGGCGACGCTCGGTGGTGGCGGTGAGGAGCCAGTAGTCCAGATAGGGAAACACCTGGAATCCTTGTCGTCTCAAGTGAGACGCAACTACTGCCATGCATTTGGTTAATACCCTGGGGGCTGAGGTGAGTCCAAAGGGCAGAGCTCGAAACTGAAAGTGACTGGCTCCCAGCCGGAAGCGCAGGTGATCTCTGGACGGTCTGGTCATTTTGATGTGGTAGCACGCGTCTGAGATCTATAGAGCATATCCAATCGTCCTTCTGTAAGAATGGAAGGATCGATTGAAGCGTGACCATCCGGAACTTTTCCTTCTTCACGAAGGTGTTGAGATTGCTGAGATCTAAGATCGGTCTCCAGTCCCCTGTCTTTTTTGGAACTAAAAAGAACCTTGAGTAAGTTCCGGATCCTCTTTGGTCCGCTGGGACTGGTTGGATGACTCTGTTTTCGAGCAGCTTTGAAATTTCTACAGCTGCTGGGTTTCGCAGACGGGGTGGCACATCTGGAAACCTTCTTTGTAGAGGTGGAGTTGATGTGAAGGGGATTTTGTATCCTCTGGTTATAATGCTTTTTACCCAGGAATCCGAAGTAATATTTAGCCAGGCCAGTGGGTATAAAGCCA
Organism: Protopterus annectens; assembly: GCF_019279795.1. Taxonomy (NCBI): domain Eukaryota; kingdom Metazoa; phylum Chordata; order Ceratodontiformes; family Protopteridae; genus Protopterus; species Protopterus annectens. The sequence continues at coordinate 1,060,279,727 of NC_056746.1, read as the reverse complement.
AGCGACCCCCGACTGCCTCCAGAGCAGGACAGCCGGGCCTCCCTTCAGGAGTGCTGAAAAGGCTTCCCAGGGACGGAATCCCTGTCGCCTTGGTTATGCGGACCCCCTCTGCCACCGGGGCGGCGTCTTCCATTTCTTCACCCCCTCTGCCTCTGGAGGGGGTATCACTCTGTGTGGCTTGAAAAGATCCCAGATTCTTACGGAACCACATTTTCCCGCCTCGTTGCCCTTTGGGGTATGGTCTAGTAGGAGCGGAAAAACGGACCCCAACAGCAGACAGGGTCTTTCCCTCTTGCTCACACCAAGTCAGAGTCTCCTTAACCTTGGGCCCAAAGGAGTGTGGCACCATCAAAAGGGGCATTGTCTTCGAAGAGCAATCGCTGAAGCTGCAGCTCTACTCGATCTTTCGGCTGCATACGAGATGAGCCTCATGGATGAGTTTACTATGGAGGTAAGGGTGTTAAGTTGTGCTGTTACCTTATCTGAAACAGCAGCATCTGTGTTACCCTGGAGGGTATCTGTCAGCTCCTTGAGATCCCTCTGCAGACGTGTGAAATGAGTCAAATAGTTTAGCGAACGCATGGAAAAAGTCGCTGAACTAAAAATGCACTTTCCATATCTGTCCATAGTCCTAGAGTCCTTATTAGGAGGATGAACAGATAAGGAAGACTCAGACATCTCCTTTTTCGTGGCTGCCACCACCACCATAGCGTCAACCGGAACTCCCTTGGTGAGATAAGTTTTATCTTGGGGGGCGGTGATAAACTTGCTTGGTTTCCTAGGGACTGGTTTCACTATGTCAGGTGCCTCCCACGCCCTTCGAGCAATCAATTCCATTAATTCATCAAAGGGCGGAGTCACCCAGGAGGTAGAAGGTTGAGCCCCAAAAGCCTTCAGCAGCACCGACTCGTCCTCAGTGGGGGCTAGGGATTGCCAATCACCCCTCTGTTTCAAGATCTCCAGGATGTCTGCAAATAACACATCCTCAGAGGGTGATTTGGGGGACCCCTCTGCCTCATCCAAGTTGGTGTCAGACGTTAGAGATTCCTGTGGGGAATCTATGTGCCTCCTCTTGCACAACAGTTTCCTCGGGACCTCATCAGAGGGGGCTTCTGGTGTGGCCTCCAAGGAACAGGGGGAACCCTCTGGGGGGTGGCTGAGGCAATGGGGCTCTACGCTTTGGATGGGTCGTGAGAGCAGAAACAGAAAGCGGCCCTTTTGAGGAAGGAGAAGACTCCCCTGATGAAGTGGTTGTCTGTGCAGAATATACTTTCCTCATAAGGTCAAAGGCCCCCGAACCCCGGGCCTAGGGCTCCCCCGGTTCCGAAGAACACAGGAGCATCCCAGACCCAGGTGCCGTGGGCTCCGACCCAGAGGATGGAGCCGAGGCCCCAAGAGGGAGAGTCGGCACAGACAGGTTGGTACGACTCTTGGTCCCGGAACCGAGGAGAGACCGTCGGCTCCGCGACTCCCCTACCGGTTTCGAAGGAGTCGAAGTCAATGGTGTTGATAGTGCAATGGACAGTTTCGGCACCGAGGGCTCCACTATCATCAGGTCATCCTCTCCCGGCTCCGAGATCTGGATTGGTCTCGAAGGAGGACCCATTGCAGATATGGGGAGGCCTTCTAGTTTCAACACCAACTGGGAGGAAACTGCAATCAACTTGGAAAGGGCCGTGTTTTCCATGAGTTTTGCACAACACGATCCACATCGGTCTCAGATAACGATCTGGAAGAACGGGTCGAAGGAGCCGAAGATGGCACCGACCGAAGAATGGACGGTGGTGGCAGGTGGTTCCAAGATCTGGGGCTCAGGGAAAGATAAACGTTCGAAGCTCGGCCCCGAGGTCTGTGGAACCGGCGAACGAACCCCAGAAGATGAACTCGGAGCTGATGACATGGGCTCCGACATCTTCGATCCCTTCGAGGATTTAGAAGCCTGATCCGACTTGTCCAAAGCCTCTTGAAAGGCAGGCTTAGGTAATCCTCTGTCCATAAGCTTCCTGCGTCTATCTGTTATGACCCTCCGCTAAAGGAATGGCAAATAGAACAATCCTCTTGAAGGTGGAGAAGGCCAAGACAGTAAACGCAGGAAGCATGATTGTCAGTAATGGACATTTTCTGCCCACACTGACATCTTTTAAAGCCGGATTTAGCTTTCTCCGACATCACTAAATATAACAAACACTTCACTATGCAAATAGAGAGAAAAACCTACTATTAATCACCAAATCCTATAAATGCATGTATAAATGTATATATATAAATGTGTATATATATATATATATATATATATATATATATATATATACACACACACAAACACACACATATATATATATAGATATATATATATATATATGTGTATGTATATATGTGTATATATATATATATATATATATATATATATATATATATATATATATATATATGTCTAGAAAAACCTTATAAATATACAAGACACTCACAAACCACACCCAGAGAAAAAAGGGTTAGGCCACAAAAAGGTGCCTGAAGAATAAAGGGGATATATATGAAAATAACACACACACACAGCACTTCTATATACTACGTAAGAAATATAAACTTATTTCAGCAAAAAATATAAGCAGCTTATCTGTAAACTGTAACCAAATATCAAGTTTTTTTCTGGTCTGAGCTCTCCTCGATCCGATCTGTTGCAGCGGCAAACTAGATCTGAGTAACGGCAGGGAGGATTGTGGGATATGGGCTGGTCTCGAGCTTCTCTGAGATTCAGAGCTTTGCGATGCAGCCGACTCGGAGCCAAGGATCGACTCCAAACCCGTGTGTAAGAACAAACAGCGAGATTGAACACTCTCACATCAAACATTATCTTCCTCTACAAGCAAATACACCACATAGGTTGTATAGAATAGAGAAAGTACAGTTGTGTACCTACCATAAATGTAGATGTTCGAGTGCATTCACTGTTGCAGTCATTACACTAGGGTCATCCTGCTGGCAGGCTACCCGCAATCGGCCAGAGTTCCAAAGTCTTGGTCTGGCATCGGCTGATGTCGCCTCTTCCCTGACGTCAGTGCATCAGGGGTATAAAAGATGCAAATAACGCCATTTTCTTCAGTTTTTCTTGTCCCAGATGTCAGGTGCCCCCAAATAGGAAGGCTGTAAAAAAGTATGCCAAAAAGCATGCATATACTAAAATAAACATTTCCTTCATCTACAAGCAAATACACCACATAGGTTGTATAGAGTTGAGAAGTACAGTAAAGTCCCATCAATGAAAAGGGGGATGGTGGGTGGGTAACCTGGACTGCAACAGTGAATACACTAACATCTACATTTATGGTAGGTACACAACTGTACTATGTTCATCGTGTCTCACTGTTACAGTCATTACACTTGGGTTGAATCCCAAAACTGAGGATGGGTGGCTGGGCCTAAATAGGATTAGGAGAGGCTACCAGGCCCTGCAGGACTGCAGTGGCAAAGCCTGCTCTGGATTTCGAGTAGAGAGGTAATTGGTAGTGTTTTGTGAAGGTGTACACTGAACTCCAGGTTGCAGCTTCTAAAATGTCTTTGGTTGGTACTCCTCTGAGAAAAGCTGCTGAAGTGGCTGCTGCTCTTGTTGAATGTGGCCTAAAGCCCTTAGGCACGGATTTGCCATGTTGTGCATAGCAGAAGCGAATATAGTGTCCTATCCATTTTGAAATTGTCTGCTTTGAGATCGGCTTTCCTTGTGATCCTGCAGCATAAGCTACAAACAGCTGCTCAGTTTTTCTGAAAGCTTTTGTTTTGTCCAAGTAGAATCGTAGCCGCCTGTGTATGTCCAATGTGTGCAGAAGTCTCTCCCCTTTATTTTGGGGATTTGGATAGAAAGTTGGCAAATGAATAGTTTGGTTAAGAGCCACACTGGAAACCACCCTTGGCATAAACATTGGGTTTGTCCTTAGAGAGAGCCTGTCCTGATGAAAAATGATGAAAGGTTCCACTGCCATCAATGCCTGTAACTCAGACTCTTCTTGCTGAAGTTATTGCTAGGAGAAGAGCAGTTTTCCATGATAAGAATTTTATATCAGCTGTGTTGGCTGGTTCAAAAGGAGGCAGTGTGAGTTTTTCTAAAACAAAATGGAGGTCCCAAGTAGGTATTGGTGCTCTCCTTGGGGGTCTTATGTTTCTTGCCCTTCTGAGGTACTGCCTTAGTAGTGGATGTGAAAAAATAGGAGGTTCCGTATTGTAATGAGCTGAAATGGCAGAGGCATGGATCTTAATAGATTCAAACGAAAGGCCTTTGTCCAGCATCTCAGTTAGGTATTGTAAAATCTGAGGTATTTTTGGAACAAGTGGTTCGAGTCCTTGGGCCTGGTTCCAAGCACAGAATCTCTTCTATTTTTCTGCATAGGATTTCCTAGTGCTGGGCCTTCTGGCTTCTAAAATGACATCCATAACAGCTTTAGAGAGAGTTGTGGTTTGAGTGACTATATTATTTGCCATGCAGCCAGATTTAAGGTTCGGAGTTGATTGTGCAACATCTGGTTGTTCTGTTGAGTCAGAAGATGAGGAATTTGAGGTAAAGGCCAGGCTGGACCTTGAGACAAGCTCTTTAGGATTGGGTACCAGTGCTGGCGTGCCCAGTCTGGGGCAATCAGGATCATTTTTGGTTTCTCTTGTCTGACTTTTAGGAGTACCTTGGGAAGAAGAGGTAGTGGAGGGAAGGCATAAACTGTCAGGGTTTCCCAGCTGAATGAAAGAGCATCCACTTTCCATGCTTGAGAGTGATAAGTCCTTGTGCAGAACTTCTTTAGTTGGCAATTGTGTGGGGAGGCAAAAAGATCTATGTCTGGGCGTCCCCATTTCCTTGTTATGCTGAAGACCTGTGGATTTAGTTTCGATTCGTGTGGATCCATGAGATTTCTGCTAAGTTCATCTGCCAGTGTATTTTTCTTTCCTGGCAGGAATTGTGCCTGCCGATGTACTTGACAGGTCAGTGCCGTGTTCCACAAAGTCATGGCTTGCCTGCAGAGGGGGTAGGAATGTGTGCCCCTTTGTTTATGTACCAAACGCCAGAAATCTAAACCTCAAAATGCATGTACTCGAATCTCTCCTCAGTATGGAGAACATAGATATCTGTGCAGTGACAGAAACCTGGTTCAATGGTAAGTTGAGTAGGCTTGAAAACACCCTCAGAAGCCGATGCCTGCTCAGCAGCTGCGGACCCATCTGAAGGGTTAATCTCTGTTGGCTCAACACCTTGAGGCTCCAGAGGCCTAGGCACCTCCACGTGGGAGTCGGACGCGGCCTGTGGTTCTGAGGTAGCGGGTGTCAGCGGCTGCGAAAGCGCCTCACTGATAACCGGCGACTTGCCTAGAAGAAGCTTTGTCGTCAGTTTTGGACCTCGGTAGCCTTTCCCTATCTTTACCTTTGCGCTTTTTATGCATTCTGGTCGGTTGTTCCTTTTGTTTCTGAAGATCACAGTATTAAAAAGTGATTGAAAGCGCTATTTCTACGTTCCCGAATTTGGTTTATTTGATGAACTTTTGAGCTGGGTGTTTTAAGTTCCGACGGCATTGTGTAATTAAACCTTTACCCAAAATAATGGCGAGCAAAATCAAACCGATGTTTAATAGTGTGTTTGTTACATCTAGCACAAAACTGACAACTAGTGACGTTGTGATCTGGGCCTAGGCATGGAATACAGTAAGAATGAAAATCCTTATGAGGTATTTGCTTCCCACAAGAAATACAATTATTAACTTTTTCTGACATCGGACTGAGGCAAGAAAAATTTTCCAATGTACTTAGCTTTATTGAAGACTTCGGTTCTGAAATCGAATTTGAAATCTCAGGAGTCGGCCAACCGGCACTTGCAAACTGCTTTTGCTTCGGGCACCACGCGGCAAGAAAGACTTAAGAAAATGGCGTCGGCTGCTTCTTATATACCCCTGGCGCACTGACGTCAGGGAAGAGGCGATAGCAACCTACGCCGGACCAAGACTTGAACTCAGGCCAACTGCGGGCCCGCCTGACGGCAGGATAACCCCACGTGTAATGACTGCAGCAGTGAAACATGAACATCTGCAGTGTCAAAGCCTGCCCTGGATTTAGAGTCAAGAGGTAAGTGATAGTGCTTGGTAAAAGTGTGCACTGAACTCCAAGTTGCAGCCTCCAAAATTTCCTTGGTTGGTACTTCTCTGAGAAAGGCTGCTGATGTGGGCTGCTGCCCTGGTAGAATGTGGCCTAATATTCTTTGGCACTGATTTGCCATGCTGTGCATAGCACAAACAAATGCAGTGCCCTATCCATTTTAAAATAGTCTGCTTTGAAATAGCCTTTCCTTGTGATCCTGCAGCGTATGCCACAAAAAGCACAGTTTTGTACCTACCATAAATGTAGATGTCCGATAGATATGCAACTGCAGTCATAACATATGGGTTGTCCTGCCTCAGGCAGCCCTCGGTCGGCCGGATTCCAAAGTCTGGGTCCGACGTCGGCTGATGTCGCATCTCTCTCCAACGTCAGAGCGGCTGGAGTACATAAGCATTAGCCAACGCCATTTTCTTCAGTGTTTCTTGCCCCAGATGCCAGGTGCCCTCCAAGGAAGGCTGTAATCAAATTGGAAGACAAAAACAGGATTCCAGGCAAATAAATGAGCAATAAACAGATACACCATAACAGATATCCCCAGCTAAAAGAAACAGGGATAGGAGTGGACCCTAGGCATAGAGGGGTATGGAGGGAGGGAAAATCCGACTGCAGTTGCATATCTATCAGACATCTACATTTATGGTAGGTACAAAACTGTTCTATGTCCTTCAAGAATGCAACTGCAGTCATAACATATGGGTAGAATACCATAGCTTAGCTGGGGGAGGAGGAATGCTCTAGGAAAAAGATGGTGTGGCAATCAAACCCTGCAGGACTGCCGAAGCAAAGCCTGCTCTGGATCTGGAGTATAGAGGAAGATTGTAGTGTTTGGAGAATGTATGCACGGAGCTCCATGTAGCAGCTTCTAGAATGTCCTTAGTAGGCACCCCTCTTAAGAATGCTGTAGAGGTGGCTGTAGCTCTGGTGGAATGTGGTCTGACATTGGCTGGAACAGTCTTTCCATGAAAGGAATAACAGAATCTGATGCAATGTCCAATCCATTTTGAAATAGTCTGTTTTGAAATTGCTTTTCCTTGGACTGCAGGGGGTAAGCTACAAAAAGTTGTTCAGACTTCCTACTGGTCTTGGTTCTGTCCAGGTAGTATCGAAGTTGTCTGTGAATGTCCAAGGTATGTAACAGTCTTTCCCCCTTATTCTCAGGATTGGGGAAGAAAGCAGGCAGATGAATAGCTTGATTTAAAGAAACCCTAGATACCACCTTTGGCATAAAAGTAGGGTTGGTCCTTAATGAAACCCTGTCTCTGTGGAAAATTATGAACGGTGGTATTGCCATTAGGGCCTGTAGTTCTGAAACCCTTCTTGCTGAGGTAATTGCCAACAGGAAAGCTGTCTTCCATGAGAGAAATTGCAAGTCAACTGAAGCTGCTGGCTCAAATGGAGGTAGAGTCAGTTTTTCTAGAACAAAATTGAGGTCCCAGGCTGGCACTGGAGCCTTTCTTGGTGGCTTTATGTTCTTGATTCCCCTGAGGAATTGCCTTAGCAAAGGATGTGAAAAGACAGGCGGATCAGTGTTATATCTAGCTGAAATAGCTGATGCATGTATCTTTATGGAAGAATATGAAAGTCCATTCTTTAGCATATCTGCCAAATATTCCAGGATGAGTGGGATGTTCAATAATGATGCATCATGTCCCTTGCTGGTATTCCAAATGCTGAATCTCTTCCATTTTGCTAAGTAAACCTTTCTGGTGGATGGTCTTCGAGCCTCTGTTAGTATCCGCTGAACTTCCTTGGAGAGAGATAGGTTGAGGTTATTCATGGGATCTCCCAGGCTGTTAGCTGCAGTGTCTGAAGGTTTGGATGCAGTTTTGAAGTTGTGCTGAGTCAGAAGTAGAGGCCATTGGGGAAGGGCCCACTTCTTGGTGTGACATATGCTCCGTAGTAGTGGATACCAGTGTTGTCTTGGCCAGTCCGGAGCTATTAGGATCCCCTTGGGTCTCTCTGCTTTGATCTTTAGTAATACTGAGGTCATCAGTGGCAGAGGTGGGAATGCATAGATTTTTAGGAAGTTCCAGTTGAATGAGAGAGCATCTATTTTCCAAGCTTGTGGATGGTATGTCCTTGAGCAGAATTTTTGTAGATGATGGTTGAGGTGAGAGGCAAATAGGTCTACTTCTGGCCTGCCCCATGTCGAAGTGAGCTGTGTGAAGATCTTCGGATGTAACCTCAACTCGTGTGGATCTGTGAAATTCCTGGTTAGGCTGTCCGCCAGCACATTGTCCTTGCCTGGAACAAACTGGGATTGTAACTGAATGTTTAGGCTCAGTGATTTTTCCCAAAGATGCATAGTCAGTCTGCAAAGGGGTAAGAATGGGTGCCCCCTTGCTTGTTTATATACCACATCACAGTGGTGTTGTCTGTCCGTATCAGTAAATGGCCTTGCTGAAGTTGGTGTTGAAAGGCCTCGATGGCATGCATTACTGCCAGCATTTCCTTTTGGTTTATGTGCAGATGTGTTTCCTTTGGAGACCATTGTCCTTGTATACACCTGCCTTCCATGTGCGCCCCCCATCCAAGGTCTGAGGCGTCTGTGGTCATGGTCTGTGTTATCTGTGGTTTTTTGAATGACATACCTGTGTTTGCCTGGCTTACCGAGGCCCACCATAAGAATTCCTTTTGTAGGCATGGAATGAGCGGTATGGTTGTCTCTAAGTTGTTGCTGTGCTGAGACCATAGGCTTTTTAGGTACCATTGAAGCTTTCTCATGTGTAGTCTTGCTAATGGAACCAGGAGAATGCAGGATGCCATGTAGCCCAGGGCCTGTAGGAATCTCCTTGCAGTCATCTGGGTAAGTTTTGCCAAACCTTTGAAATAATGAGTTAACTTCTCTTGCTTGTCTTCTGTTAGGTAAGCCATTTGAGAGGCTGTGTCTAATTTGGCTCCTAAGAAGACTATTTGCTGGGATGGCTGAAGTCTTGACTTTTGGAAGTTGACTGTGTATCCCAGAGCTTGAAATAATCGTATGACATAGTCCAAGTTTTTTGTCAACATCAATTTGTCATCCGCTTGTATGAGGCAGTCGTCCAGGTACGGGTAAATCTGGATCCCCTGGAGCCTGCAATGAGCAATTACTGAAGCCAGGCATTTTGTGAATACTCTGGGCAGTAGATAAGCCAAATGGCAATGCTGAGAATTGATAATGCTCTGGCCCTGCAAGAAATCTGAGGTATCTTCTGCAGCTGTGTCTGATAGGGACATGCAGGTATGCCTCTTTGAGGTCCAGAGTAATCAGCCAAGACCCCTTGCCCAGCATGGGAAGGAGTTGCTGTAGAGTCAGCATTTTGAACTTTGGTACTATGAGAAAGGTGTTTAATGCGGACAAATCCAGTATTGGTCTCCATTGAGATTATTTTCTTGGAACAAGGAACAGTCTTGAGTAAAACCCCTGGCCTTGTTCTTGTTGTGGAACTCTTTCTATTGCTTTCATCCGAGTCAGCAGAGAGATTTGCTTGACAGCCTCTGCCCTCTGGTTTTGTGGTAGGTTTGGCATGCCTTGTTTTCTTGGTAAGGTATGAAAATGGAACCTGTAACCTCGGTCTATAATGTCCAAAATCCATTTGTCCTTTGTCAGTCTGTGCCAATTGTCTGTAAACAGAGATAATTTCCCGTCCAAGGGAGCTTCTACTTGTTCCCTGGTAGGCGGAAGTAGAGGAAAGTCATTGAGATTGTGGCTGTGGGGCAGGTGAAACCCGTGCGTCACTTCTTTGGTTTGCTGGCTGCCATTGTCGTCCCCTGTAAGGACCTCTGTATTGTCCTCTTCCTCGGCCACGTCTGTTTTTACCCCTTTGAAATTTTTCAGGATTAGGAAAGGACCAGTTTTTTGAAGGCCAATTCCTACTGAATCTGGGGGGTTGAACCTGGAGGAAATCTTTCACCGTCTGAACTGATTTTGCTTTTTCTTCGATGGACTTTAACACATCCTTAGCATTAGCACCAAAAAGCTTGTTCTTTTCCAAAGGTGCATCCAGAAGTTTTGCCTTTACATGATCTGGTAGAGGTTGATCTTTTAACCATGCATGTCTACGAATGACTGCCCCTGTCATAGCTGCCCTACATGAAGCTTCCAGTGCATCATATCCACACTGCAGGAAGTGATTGCTTACTTGCTGAGAGTTATGTACAGCTTCCTGCAAAGACTTCCTGTCTAAAGGATCAGGAAAGGCCAATGTTTTCTGCAAATCTTCTAACAGGAAATCCTGATATTGTAACATATGAAAAGGGCAATTCAAAGCTCTCATAGATAAAGTAGTGGAAGTGTAAACCTTTTTACCCCATCTCTCTAATGACCTAGCTTCCCTGTTGGAGGGCAAAGGATTTTTAGAGGTGGAAGTTGAAACACCTTTAGGCCCCTGAGAAATAGTTTCCAAATCAGCAGTATGGGCCCTGAATTAATGGGAATGTGTTTCTGGGACCCTGTAGTACCTGTCTGGCTTGGCTGGAGCAGGAGGAAGAGAGTCGGGTAACACTAGAGTCAGAATATAAATCATCCAAAACATCAAGCACAGGAGAATAGCCAAGGGCCTGTGCTGGGGCTTTTTAAGGAAAGTCCGAAGGCGCTTTCTGGAATCAGAACATTCCTGGCCTTGCCACTTGAAATGTTCCCTCATGGTATGCAGAACTTCCCCAAAAGAAATATCCTCAGGAGGGGAGGCCGAGGGGATGGAATCCTCTGCATCAGAGTCCTCATAGGTCTGGAAGAGCTCTTCCTGGCCATCAGAGTGGACAGAGTCCTCAGAATCTTCATCTGAAGGAATAGGGTCAGAGGGTTCAACCCGGGGCCTTTTATCAGAAGGAGGCTGGGATCCTCTCTCAGGATGGGCCTGTGAACCTCTAATCATAGAAATTAAGTCAGCAGCCATAGTCATAATTTGTGTCTCTGGAGTAGGCTGAGGTAAGGCTTTAGCAGTAAGATGCTTGGTTTTGCTGGCTGCCTTAGCCCTAGTGTAGGCCTTAATAGACATGGCCATAGGAGGCCTGGCAGCTCCACGTGCAGGAGTGACCTTATCTACAGCAATGGTCTCGGGCATTTCCTCGGTTTCGGTATCCGGAGGAAAATCAATAACTGGCATCGGAGTGATATCCGGAATCGGAGTCGTCGGTAATGTGGTGTCTTCGGTTCGGAGCGGTGGAAAAACCGTCTCAGGGGGAACCGGAGCACTCGCGGTAGGTTTTGGCGTGGAGTCGGTGGTAGACGCGGGCCGAGGATGTCAGTCCCGGTCTTTTCGTTTCTTGGGAGTTTGCGATGTTGGAAGTTCCGACGGCATTGTATAAGCAAATTTTTCGCCGAAAAAATCTTCAGCGAACTCCGCCCGGCGCCGGAGAGTGCGCTTGTTGAAGCGAGCACAGGCTACACAGGCCGAGACGTCGTGGTCTGGGCCAAGGCAAGGAAGACAGTAAGAGTGGAAATCCTTATGAGGTATTTGTTTACCACAAGAAAGACAATTGTTAACTTTTTCAGTAATTTCTGACATCGGCTGAGGCAAGAAAAGGTCCCCAACGGGGTACTTAGCTTTTTTGATGACTTCAGAATCGAAGAATACAGGAGCTGACCGACCGGCACTTGCGAACTGCTTCTGCTTCGGGCACCGCGCGGCAAGAAAGACTGAAGAAAATGGCATCGGCTGATGCTTATGTACTCCAGCCGCTCTGACGGAGAGAAATGCGACATCAGCCGACGTCGGACCCAGACTTTGGAATCCGGCCGACCGAGGGCTGCCGGAGGCAGGACAACCCATATGTTATGACTGCAGTTGCATTCTTGAAGGACATCTCTGAAGTTCTTGCAACTCTAGTAACACAGCTCTCATCTCCAGGACAATGATATGCAGATGCATCTCGTGCTCTTGCCACATGCTTGGACTGTCCTGCCTAGATAATGCCCCCCCCCCCAATCTGGGAGGCATCCGTGGTCACTGTGGCAACCGGAGGCGCAGAAACGAAGGGGTTTTCCCACATTCAGGTTGTCGTGTGAAGCCACCGACTGAGATCCTGTTTGCACCTGTCTGAGTAGAATAGGGTGAGAAAGTGGAAGACGTTGAAGAGACCACTGGGCAAAGAGTAGCCACTGAAGGAGCCTCATATGTAACCTTGCCAGAGGGACCAACATAATCGTAGCAGCCATTGACCCCAACAGTTGGAGGACCCATCTTGCCTTTGCCCTTCTCAGAGGGAGTAAGGCATAAATCTGTTGTTGTAGAACTCTGATTCTTTCCTGTGGTAGAAATGCCCGCATGAGGGCGGTGTCTAATTCGGTGCCTATAAAAGTGACACGCTGTGAGGGCAACAAGGCAGATTTTTCCCAGTTCAATGTGATGCCCAACTGTTGACAGGTTGATAGTAGCGTTCCTGGTCTGAAGTAGTAGATGCCTGGTGGTGACGGTAAGGATGCAGTCGTCCAGATACGGAAACACTTGGAATCCCTGACGTCTCAAGTGAGCAGTCACCACGGCCATGCATTTGTTAAACACCCTGGGGGCTGTGGTGAGACCAAAGGGCAGAGCTCGAAACTGAAAATGACTGGCTCCCAGCCGGAAGCGTAGGCGACGTCTGGATGCCCTGTCCATCTTTATGTGGTAGTAAGCATCCTTGAGGTCGATGGAGCACATCCACACTTCTTTTCCCAACAATGGGAGAATAGACTGCAATGTGACCATTCGGAACTTGGACTTTTGCACACGGGTGTTCAATTAGCTGAGATCCAATATGGGTCTCAGGTCCCCTGTGTCCTTTTTGGCACCAAAAAGAATCTGGAGTAAGTCCCTAATCCGATCTGGTCTGAGGGGACATGTTGGATGGCTCCTTTTTTCTAGCAGCTTTAAAACTTCTGAAGCTGCATAATCCCTTTGGACTGGGTGGAACATCCGGGATTTTCTTGATTAGAGGGAGATTGGATGAGAAGGGGGTGACATATCCTCCGGAAATTATTCGTAGAACCCATTGGTCCTGGGTGATATCTTGCCAGGTCTCTGGGTATAATGAGATTCGACCCCCGACTGGCTCCAGAAACGCACAGTCGGGCCTCCCATCAGAAGCGGTGGTAGGGAGAACCACGAAAGGAATCGCGGTCTCCCGAGTTGCAGGGGCCTCCTCTGCCCCTAGGGCGGCGTCTCCCAGAATAACCACCCCCTCCCCTGCCTTTGGAGTGGGCTCACCTTGTGCACTTGGAAAAACCAATGTGATTTCTTGAACCACATTTTGCCACCCCTCTGGGCCTTGGGATAAGGCCTAGAGAGAAGGGAAAAAAGTACAGTTTTGTACCTACCATAAATGTAGATGTCCGATAGGTATGCATCTGCAGTCATCACATATGGGTTGTCCTGCCTCAGGCAGCCCTTGATTGGATTCCAAAGTCTGGGTCCGGCTAATGTCGCCTTCCCGGCGTCACAGCGCCTGGGGTATAAAAGCATCAGCCGACGCCATCTTCCTCAGTTTTTCTTGCCCCAGATGCCAGGTGCCCTCTAGGAAGGCTAAATTTGGAGAAATGCAATAAAAATCCAAACATTTGCAAAAAAATATATATATATCTACATGTAAAAACAAATGCACCATAATAGATCCCCCCAGCTAGCTAATAGAGGGGTAAACACCCTAGGAATACCACAGAGGGAAGGAGGAGGTAAACCTGACTGCAGATGCATACCTATCGGACATCTACATTTATGGTAGGTACAAAACTGTACTATGTCCCTTCAAGGATGCATCTGCAGTCATCACATATGGGTAGAATACCATAGCCAATCTGGGGGTGGAGGAACTAGGAAAAGGATGGTGTAGCTAAGATACCCTGCAGGACAGCCGTAGCAAAGCCTGCTCTGGCTGGATCTGGAATATAAAGGTAAATTGTAATGCTTGGCAAATGTATGCACGGAGCTCCATGTGGCAGCTTCTAAAATGTCCTTTGTAGCCACCCCTCTTAAGAAGGCTGTGGAGGTGGCTGTGGCTCTCGTAGAATGAGGTCTAATGTTAGCTGGTACAAACTTTCCATGAAATGAGTAACAAAAGCGAATGCAATTTCCTATCCATTTTGAAATAGTCTGTTTGGAAATTGCTTTTCCTCGAGTACCAGCAGCATATGCTACCAGCAGCTGGTCAGTTTTTCTGAAACCTTTATTTCTGTCCAAGTAGTAGCGCAACTGTCTGTGAATGTCCAGGGTGTGCAGCAGTTTCTCCCCTTTGTTTTGTGGATTTGGGAAGAAGGTAGGCAAGTGAATGGCTTGATTCAATGAAATGTACAGTTGTGTACACCTACCATAAATGTAGATGTTCGAGTGTCTTCACTGTTGCAGTCATAACTGTAGGGTGCTCCTGCCGGCAGGCAGCCCGAGGTCGGCCAGAATCCCAAAGTCTGGGTCCGGCGTCGGCTATATAAGCTAGTATCCTGACGTCAGTACGCCTTGGTACACAGCCCTCAGCCGACGCCATCTTCTCCAGCCTCTCTTGCCCTAGATGTCAGAAGTCCCCAACAAATCAAAAATGAATCCAACAAGGAAACACAAATACACCACAAATAAGAGAAAAAGAGGGGATAGGAGGAGGAAACCCGACTGCAACAGTGAAGACACTCGAACATCTACATTTATGGTAGGTGTACACAACTGTACTATGTTCTTCGTGTTTCACTGTTGCAGTCATAACTGTAGGGTGGAATCCCAAAGCAGTGTAGAGGGGAGGAGGCTTTAGATAGAAGAAGGAGGCAAGAATACCCTGCAAGACAGCAGAGGCAAAGCCTGCCCTAGACTTAGAAAACAAGGGGAGATTGTAGTGCTTGGAAAAAGTATGCACAGAACTCCAAGTGGCAGCTTCCAAGATATCCTTGGTAGGAACTCCTCTGTGGAAAGCTGTAGAAGTAGCAGCTGCTCTAGTAGAATGACTTCTAATGGTCCCTGGAAACTGTTTCCCATGATGAGTGTAACAAAATCTGATTCCATAAGCAATCCATTTGGAAATAGTTTGTTTAGAAATCGGTTTTCCAAGAGAACTGGAGGCAAAGGAAACAAACAATTGGTTAGACTTTCTGAAATCTTTAGTCTTGTCCAAGTAAAATCGTAACTGTCTGTGCACATCCAATGAATGCAAAATCCTCTCCCCTTTATTTTGAGGATTTGTAAAGAAAGTAGGAAGGTGAATTGTCTGATTTAAAGCCACTTTCGAAATCACCTTAGGCATGAAAGTAGGATTGGTCCTCAAGGATACTCTGTCCTGATGGAAAATAAGGTATGGTTCCACAGCCATGAGAGCTTGCAACTCTGAGACCCTTCTGGCAGAGGTCAATGCTAACAAAAGAACAGTCTTCCAGGATAGAAACTTAATATCTGAAGATGCAGCAGGCTCAAAAGGAGGCAAAGTAAGTTTTTCTAAAACATAATTAAGATCCCAGGCAGGGACAGGAGGGGTCCTTGGAGGCGCAAATTTTTAGCCCTCTCAAGAACTGCTTCACCAAAGGATGTGAAAAACAGGAGGATCAGAACTGAAATGCGCAGAGATAGCAGAAGCATGAATCTTAATGGAAGAAAAGGAAAGTCCTTTAGATAAAAGTTCAAAGGTAAAGCAAAATAGAGGAGAGATCAGGAACCTGAGGATCAGAGCCTCGGTCCTGCATCCAAATAGAAAACCTCTTCCATTTAGAGGCATAGGATTTCCTAGTGCTAGGCCGTCTAGCTTCCAAAGGACATCCAAAACTTGTTTGGGAAGACTAGAGGAAATCAAATTCCTTTGAAGAGCCAAGCTGCCAGGCAAAGGGTCTTGAGATTGGAATGTAGTAACTGACCCTGATGCTGGGACAGAAGCGAAGGGTTCAGTGGAAGAATCCAAGGAGGCCCCGAGAACAGGAGCTTTAAGGTTGGATACCAAAACTGTTGAGGCCAATTTGGAGCAATCAAGATGAGGAACTTGGGCTTGTCCTGTTTTATCTTCAGTAGTACCCGAGGCAGTAGAGGAAGAGGAGGGAAGGCATATGCTGAAAGGCTTCTCCAGCTGAAGGACAGGGCATCCACTCTCCATGCTGTTTTGTGGAAGGACCTGGTGCAAAAGCGAGGCAGCTGAAGATTGAGATGGGATGCAAACAGATCTATCTGGGGACATCCCCAAACTGCAGTAATCCTGTTGAACAAGTTGGTGTCTAGCATCCATTCGTGAGGATCTGAAATGTTTCTGCTCAGGCTGTCTGCTAAGAGATTCTGTTTCCCTGGAATGAATTGAGCCTGGAGATGCAGATTCAAATTTAGAGCTGTGTCCCATAAACCCATAGCTAGTCTGCAAAGAGGGTATATGAATGAGAACCCCCCTGCTTGTTGATGTACCACATGACCGTGGTGTTGTCTGTCTTGAATTAGCAGAGGCCCTGGTTGTAAAAGGTTTTTGAAGGCTAAAAGGGCATTTTGAACTGCCAACATTTCCTTCAGATTGATGTGCCAGTGAAGATGGTCCTTTGTCCAGGTTCCCTGCTGGCAATTGTCTAGAAAGTGTGCTCCCCAAGCATAATCCGAGGCGTCCGTGGTTAGGATTTGAGTAGGTTGAGGGAGCGAAAGGTTTTCCTTCGTTTAAAGTGCATGCCCTGGACCACCAGAGGAACTCCTTCTGGAGGCAGGGGATCAGAGGAATCAGAATATCCAGATCGTGGTAATGCTGTGACCATACACTTTTCAGATACCATTGAAGCTTTCTCATGTGAAGCCTTGCGTTTGGAATCAACAGAATGCAGGAAGCCATGTAGCCCAGAGCCTGCAGGAATTTCCTTGCAGTGAGCTGAGATAGAGTTGCCAAGGTGTTGAAAGTAGAAGCCAGCTGAGTTTGTTTTTCTGGAGTGAGGTAGGCCCTTTGTAAGGTTGTATTTAAGAGGGCTCCCAAGAATACCATTTGTTGAGAAGGGATCAAATGTGACTTTTTTATGTTCACTGAGAATCCCAGTAGTAGAAGACGTTGAACAAAGTCCAGATGTTGAAGCAGAAGATCTTTGCTGTCTGCCTGAATAAGGCAGTCGTCCAAATAGGGGTAAATCTGGATCCCCTGAAGTCTGCAGTAAGCCACTACTGGTGCCAGGCACTTGGTGAAGACTCTGGGCAGTAGATAAACCAAAGGGCAGAACAGAGAATTGAAAGTGCCTCGAACCTGCCTTGAACCTGAGGAATTTCCTGCGTTCTTGTCTGATAGGGATATGCAAATAGGCTTCCTTTAAGTCCAATGTCACCATCCAGGCGTCCTGAGAGAGCATTGGAATTAGCTGTTGCAGAGTAAGCATCTTGAACTTTGGAATTTCCAAAAGGTGTTTAACACAGAAAGGTCCAGAATAGGTCTCCATGAGTTTTGTTTTCTGGGAACCAGAAACAGCCTTGAATAAAACCCTTTTCCCATTTCCGAGAGTGGAACAGGCTCTATGGCTCTCATGGCCAGAAGAGCATCCACTTGAGTTAAGGCCTCTGACCATTGAAGTTTTGGCAGATCTGGCCAACCGTGAGTCCTTGGCAAAGTGTGAAAGTGGAACTTGTAACCTTTTAAAATCACGTCCAATACCCATCTGTCCTGGGTAATATGAGTCCAATTTCTGTAAAAAAGAGACAGTTTTCCTCCGAGAGGGGCATCCAGGTAAAGGGGTCCTGAGGCCCAACCGAGAGAGTCATTGAGTTTGCTTTCTTTGAGATTGGGATCTGTCTTCTCCCCTTCTAGGTGAAGAAGCAGTCCATTGTCTAGATCTGTAAGAGGTCTGGCCTTGACCACGACCTCTGGAGCGTCTATATCTTCCCATTTGAGGCCTGTCAGACGTGGGAAAGGACCAATTTTTAGAGAGCCAATTCCTAGAAAATCTAGGAGGCTGAACTTGCAAGAAATCTTTTACAGTCTGCATGGACTTTGCCTTTTCTTCCATCTTTTTAATAACCTCCTCAGCCTTAGAACCAAAAAGAACATCTTGTTGAACAGGGGCATCTAATAACTTAGCCTTAACCTGTTCAGGTAAACTTTGTTCACGAAGCCAGGCATGTCTCCTAATCACAGTACCAGAGGCAGCAGCCCTGCAAGAAGCATCCAAAGCATCAAAACCACAATGTAAGCTATGCTTGTTAACCTGTTCAGTAGCATGCAAAACATCCTGAAGTTCCTTATCCTCTGCACAAGCAGGAAGGGAAGCAAGCTTTTGCTTTAAAACAGACAAAAGAAATTGCTGATATTTAAACATATGAAACTGGCAATTTAAAGCCCTTACAGACAGGGTAGCAGAAGTATATACCTTTTTCCCCACCTGTCTAAAGCACGAGAATCCTTCTCAGAGGGAATAGGATTTTTAGAAGTAGCAACCTTAGCAGCCTTAGAGCCCTGAGAAATAGTTTCAGGATCTGCAGAAGGGTTTTAAATAAAAATAAATGAGAGTCAGGAACCCTATAAAATCTATCAGGCTTAGAAGGAGCAGGAGGCATGGAATCAGGATTCAAATTAGCCTCAGAAAAAGCATCATCTACAATGTCCAAGACAGGAGGGATAGCTAAAGGCCTATGCTGAGGAAGAAGAAGAAATTCTCTAAGCCTCTTTTTGGAAGCAGAATATTCCTGTCCTTCCCAATGAAAATGTTCCCTCATCTCATGCAAGGTTTCCCCAAAAGAAAAATCCTCAGGCGGAGGCCGAGGGCAAAGAATCCTCAGCATCCGAATCCTCATAAGGGGGAAAGGAATAGTCCTGATCAGAGGAAGAAACAGAAGATACAGAAGCCTGGTCAGAGGAATCCAGAGTAACATCCTGTCGAGGCCTTTTCTCAGGAGGGGGGTGAGAACCCCTAATCATTGTAAGCAAATCTTCAGCCATCCTCAATAATTGTTTTTGTGTCTTGGGAGTGGATTCAGAAGCAGCTTGAGCTGGAACTTTAGACTTAGTAGGAGTCTTTGCCTTTGCAATAGTTATGTGAGTAGGCCTGAAAACCCCCTCAGAAGCCGGTACCTGCACAGCGGTTCCGGACCCATCTGAAGGAGCGACGTCCGAAGGTCCTGCAGCAGTTAAAATAGTGGGCCTTGATGGCTCCCCATGGGAGTCCGTATCGGCCATCGGTTCAGAAGTGGCGGACGACAGGGGCTGCAAAAGCGCCTCACTGACTACAGCCGAACCGGACGCTGGCTCCAGCTGCAACGAGTCCTGTTTGGACCTCGGAGGCCTGTCTTTGTCTTTGTGCTTCTTTTGAACTCCGGTAGTGTCCGACGACATTCTATAATTGAAGCGTCTGCCAAAATAATTTAAAGCCCAATCGTACCTGCGCTTGATAGTACGAGAGTTGAACCTGGCACAGAACCGACAACAAGAAACGTCGTGGTCAGGGCCTAAGCACGGTAGACAGTAAGAGTGGAAATCTTTATGAGGTATTTGTTTCCACGCTATACAATTATTAACTTTTTCTGACATCGGAGGAACAAGAAAAAGATTCCCCAACGGGGTACTTAGCTTTGAGAAGAGAAGTAAGAACTTCGGACCGACAACAACCAAATACGCTGTTCGAAAATCGCCAACCAACGTTTTACGAGCTGCTTTCCACCGCACGGCAAGAAAGACTGGAGAAGATGGCGTCGGCTGAGGGCTGTGTACCAAGGCGTACTGACGTCAGGATACTAGCTTATACAGCCGACGCCGGACCCAGACTTTGGGATTCTGGCCGACCTCGGGCTGCCTGCCGGCAGGAGCACCCTACAGTTATGACTGCAACAGTGAAACACGAAGAACATCCCTGGATACCACCTTTGGCATAAAAGTAGGATTAGTTCTTAATGAAACTCTGTCCTGGTGAAAAATAATAAATGGCTGAACTGCCATCAGGGCCTGCAATTCCGAAACCCTTCTTGCTGAGGTTATTGCCAGAAGGAAGGCAGTCTTCCATGAAAGGTACTGTAGATCTGCATTTGCTGCTGGTTCAAATGGAGGCAGTGTTAGTTTTTCCAACACGTAGTTAATGTCCCAAGCAGGTAGAGGTGGTTTTCGAGGAGGTTTGATGTTTTTGATTCCTCTTAGAAACTGTCTTAGGAGAGGATGAGAAAAGACAGGTGGGTCAATATTGTACTCTGCTGAAATTGCTGAAGCATGAATCTTAATGGAAGAGTAAGACAGACCGTTGTGAAACATTTCTGTCAAATATTCCAGGATATGTGCCAAGTTCATCACTTTCGCATCTAGGCCCTTTGTGGTGTTCCAGATGAGAAATCTTTTCCATTTTGCTGAATATGCCTTTCTTGTGGAAGGGCAGCGAGCTTCCATAATAATATCCTTCACTCTCTGGGATAGTTTATCCTGAGGAGGAGTCAAGGTATTCTCCACGCTGTTAGTTGCAATGTTTTCAGGTTGGAATGTAGAGTTTTGTATCTGTGCTGTGTCAGTAGAAGTGGCCATAGAGGTAGAGGCCATGGTTTCGTACGTGACATGCTCCTTAGCAGTGGGTACCAGTGCTGTCTTGGCCAGTCTGGAGCCATCAGAATCACTCTTGGCTGCTCTGCCCTGATCTTCAGTAACACCTTGGTCATTAATGGGATAGGCGGAAATGCATACACTGCCAGATTTTTCCAGCTGAAAGAGAGGGCGTCCACTTTCCATGCTTGTGGGTGGTATGTCCTTGAGCAGAAATTCTTCAGTTGATTGTGGGGGGAAGCAAATAGATCTATGTCCGGGCTCCCCCAAGATTGTGCTATCTGTTGGAAGATGTCTGGGTGCAGCATCCATTCGTGTGCATCCATGATATTTCTGCTTAAGCTGTCCGCCAGTGTGTTGTCTTTCCCTGGCACAAACTGAGCTTGTAGCTGTATATTGAGTTTCAAGGAAAGATCCCATAGATTCATTGCCAGTCTGCAAAGAGGGTAGGAATGGGTACCCCCTTGCTTGTTTATGTACCACATAACTGTGGTGTTGTCTGTCCTTATTAGTAGGTGGCCTTGATGGAGAAAGGGTTTGAAGGCCTTGATTGCATGCATCACTGCTAGCATTTCTTTTTGATTTATGTGCATGTGTAGCTTCTTTCGTGACCATTGTCCTTGGATACCTCTGCCCTCCATGTGTGCTCCCCAACCTAGGTCTGAGGCGTCCGTTGTAATAGTTTGGGAGGCTTTTGGCTTTGTGAAGGGCAACCCTCTGTTAGACTGGCTGGCCTGAGCCCACCACAGAAATTCCTTGTGAAGGCATGGAATGAGTGGGATTAAAGTTTCCAAACTGTGACTGTGCTGAGTCCATAAACTCCTCAGGTACCACTGTAGTTTTCTCATATGTAGCCTTGCTTGTGGAACCAAAAGAATACAGGATGCCATGTAACCCAGGGCCTGCAGGATTTTCCTTGCAGTCAGCTGAGTTTGTCAGTCAGATCCGGTAGCTGACTGTTTTTCTTCTGTGAGATAAGCCATTTGGGTGGTTGTATCTAGATCCGCACCCAGAAAGGTTATTCTTTGGGATGGAACAAGTCTTGATTTGTGCATGTTGACTGTATATCCCAAGGCCTGTAGAAGATTGATGGCATAATTTAAATCCTTTATCAAAGCTTGTTGGTTGTCTGCTTGTATAAGGCAGTCGTCCAGATATGGGTAAATTTGAATCCCCTGGAGCCTGCAGTGTGCTATTACTGATGCCAGGCAATTCATGAATACTCTGGGCGCAGTAGATAAGCCAAAGGGCAATGCTGAGAATTGATAATGCTCTGACCCTGCAAGAAATCCGAGGTGTCTTCTGCAACTTTGTCTGATAGGGACATGCAGGTATGCCTCCTTGAGGTCTAAAGTCACCAGCCAAGACCCCTTGCCCAGCATGGGAAGGAGTTGCTGTAGAGTCAGAATTTTGAATTTTGGCACAATGAGATAAGTATTCAGTGCGGACAAGTCGAGAATTGGTCTCCATTGATGCTCTTTTCTTGGAACAAGGAATAGCCTGGAGTAAAATCCTTGGCCTTGTTCTGAAATAGGAACTTTTTCTATGGCTTTCATTTGTAGTAAGTTTGAGATTTGCTTCAAAGCCTCTGCCCTTTGATTTGGTGGCAGACCTGGCATGCCTTTTCTTTTTGGCAATGTGTGGAAATGGAACCTGTATCCGTTGTCTATTATTTGGAGTGTCCATTTGTCTCTTGTAATGCTGTGCCAATTTTTTGAGAATAAAGAAAGCTTTCCGCCCAAAGGTGCTTCTAATTGAGCCCTGGTTGGCGGAGTCAAAACAAAGTCATTGAGATTGTCCTTGTGCAGCAGTTGCAGGCCCTGAACTGCCTGTCTGGATTGGAGGTTGCCATTGACGGCCTCTGTAGGAGCCCCTAGCTTGCCCTCTACCTCTGGCACGCCTGTTCCTGCTCCTTTGAAATCTTTCTGTGTCCGGAAAGGACCAATTCTTGAAAGGCCAATTTCTGCTGAATCTAGGCGGTTGGACTTGAAGAAAATCCTTAACTGTTTGTACAGATTTTGCCTTTTCCTCAAATTTCTTTAGGACTTCTTGAGCAGTGGAACCAAATAACTTTTGCTTTCCCAGTGGAGCATCCAAAAGCTTAGCTTTAACATGGTCTGGCAGAGATTGTTCCTTCAGCCAAGCATGCCTACGTATGACAACACCTGTCATTGCTAACCTACATGAAGCTTCCAATGCATCATAGCCACACTGTAAGAAATGGTTGCTAACCTGCTGGGAGTTATGTACCAGATCCTGAAGGGATTTACGGTCAAGGGGTTCAGTAGAAAACAATTTCTTATGCATTTCTTCTAACAAATACTCTTGATACTGTATCATATGAAATTGACAATTTAATGCCCTCATAGCAAGAGTGGCAGAAGTATACACTTTTTTACCCCATCTCTCTAATGCCCTGGACTCCTTTGCAGAGGGGAGTGGGTTCTTAGTAGTAACAGCTGCAACCCCTTTAGGGCCCTGTGAAATAGTTTCAGGGTCAGCAGAGTGGGCTTTGTAAAGAAAATGATGTGTGTCCGGGACCCTGTAATACCTATCGGGCTTAGCAGGGGCCGGAGGCAGAGTGTCAGGGGTCATACTAGAGTCAGAATACACATCATCAATGACATTTAAAACAAGAGGAATAGCCAAAGGTCTTCGCTGAGGTAAATGAAGAAAAGTTCTTAGTCTTTTCCTGGAATCAGAATATTCCTGGCCCTGCCATTTGAAATGCTCTCTCATAGTGTGAAGGGTCTCCCCAAAGGAAAGCTCTTCAGGAGGGGAGGCTGAGGGAATAGATTCCTCTGCATCCGAATCCTCGTAGGCCGAATAAGCCTCCTCCTGGTAGTCTGAATGATCCGAGCCAGCAGAGGCCTCCTCTGAGGAAAGGGGATCAGGGGGATCCACCCTGGGCCTTTTGTCTAGAGGGGGTTGGGAGCCCCTGTCCGGATGGGGCTGAGAGCCCCTAATTAAAGAGATAAGATCCTCTGCTAAGGTTAGAATCTGTAAACTAGAAGAGGGTCCCTGAGGAATAACCCTGAGAGGCATGGCTTTAGTGTGCTTTGCAGCTTTAGCCCTGGTGAAGGCCTTAATAGACATGGATGCAGGAGGCCTTGGCTGCACCACGTGCTGGTGTAGCTCTGTCTACAGGTATGGTGTCGGAAGATTCCAATACACCAGTTTCGGAAGGCAATTCTGTAACCGACTCGGTAGGGGCCTCCAGGACCGAGGCTGTCGGTTGTATTAATTCAGGGTACGGAAGTTCCAAGGACTCTGTTTCAGCCGAGACTGAGACACTCGCGGTAGGCCTAGCCGCGGTTTCAGCCGAAACCGCGGTCCACGTGTGTCGGTCCTTGTCTTTCCGTTTCTTAATTAAATGAGATGTCGGGGTTTCCGACGGCATTTTGTATGAAAAACTATCCCCAAAAAACTCTTCTGCGAACTCCGACCGACGTCTAAGAGTGCATCGGTTGAAGGAAGCGCAGGCTGAACAGGCCGAGACGTCGTGGTCTGGGCCTAAGCAGGGGAGACAGTAAGAGTGAAAATCCTTATGAGGTACTTGTTTCCCACAAGTTAAACAATTATTAACTTTTTCTGACATCGGCTGAGGCAAGAAAGAGTCCCCAACGGGGTACTTAGCTTTTGAAGTCTTCGGATAGCGATTTTGCTGGAGCTGGCCGACCGGCACTTGCGAACAGCTTCTGCTTCGGGCACCACGCGGCAAGAAAGACTGGGGAAGATGGCATCGGCTGACGCTTTTATACCCCAGGCGCTGTGACGTCAGGGAAGGGGCGACATCAGCCGACGCCGGACCCAGACTTTGGAATCCGGCCGACCGAAGGGCTGCCTGAGGCAGGACAACCCATATGTGATGATTGCAGATGCATCCTTGAAGGACATCTGACTCCTACGGCAGACAGTTTTTCCCTCCTGCTCGCACCTAGTGGGAGTGTCCTTCACCTTGGTTCTGAACAAAGAGGAACCATTAAAAAGGGCATCGGTGAATGAAGACTTGAAGGCCTCCGCAAAATGACAAAGGCGCAGCCAGGCCTGCTTCCTAAGAGCAACTCCTGAACTTGCTGTCCTACTCGCTCCCTCAGCGAGATCAGCCTCATGGAGGAGTTTGCAATGGAACGGAGGGTAGACATCTGAGCGTTGACCGTCTGGGCAACTGCCTCAGAAACATTACCCGTGAGAGTATCTCCAAGCTCCTTGAGGAGATCTCTCTGGAGACGTGTAAAGGGTGATAAGTAATTCAGTGACCGTAAGGTAAAGGTCGCTGAAGAAAACGTACGCTTCCCGTACCGGTCCATAGTCCTAGACTCCTTGTTATGGGAATGGACGATGGAAGAAGTCTCAGCTAATTCATTCTGGGTGACAGCTGCCACCACCATGGCATCCACAGGGACTCCCTTGGACAGAAATTCCTTATCAGGAGGAGCAGACAAAAATTTATTGGGTCTCCTGGGGACTGGTTCCACAGAGTCAGGGGTTTCCCACACCCTTCAACAAACCAAATCCATAAGCTCGAAGGGTGGAGATACCCAGGAGGTGGAGGGCTGAGCACCAAAGGCCTTCAGGAAGACAGATTCCTCCTCAGAGGGGGCTTCGGATGGCCAGTCACCTCTTTGTTTCAAAATCTCTAGGATGTCAGAGAAAGAAACATCCTCAGAGGATGACTTAGGGGACCCCTCCAATTCGAGGTCGGTGTCTGATGTGAGAGACTCATCCTGGGAATTTATGTGCTTCCTTCTTGCACGTCTTCTTTCTGTGTGGCTCCTCAGGCAAAAAGTGAGGGGCCTTCAGAAACTGGGGACCACTCGTGGGGGTACACTGAGGCCTTGGGGCTCCTCTGTCCAGAGAAAGACACCGATCAGAGACCTGCACCGGTGTAGTAGGGGACAGAATGACCGACCCGTATGATACAGCTGACAACCTGGCCAGCACGCTCCGCATGGCCTCAAAGGCTGGCCCTCCCGGGTCCGAAGAACGACTAGCCTCCAAAGCCAGGACAGGAGTCAGAATTCCCCGCACCGAAGCGCAGAGAGGGAGACTAGGAGCCAAGAGGTGTCCCAAAGCCTCTCCCTCGGGTCCAACCAAAGAATCCAGAGTCCTGAACCTGTTGGATGGCGCCGACTGGGTCAGAGCTAACACTGGAAAAGATAAGCCAGGAGGGGCTGTCGGAACCGATCTAGGGACATCACACAGAGCCGAGCCCTCCGGCTCCGAAAGCAGAGATGTGCTCGGAGGAAGTATAGAAGCAGGTTGGGGGAGCGGCTCCGGAGCCGACTGGATCGGAACCGAGAACAACTTTGCCAGTACCGGTGACTGAAGAAGTCTCTGCACCACTCTATCAACGTCCACATCTGATAAAGTCCTGGAATATTTGGAAGATAGAGAAGGAGAGAGAGACCTCCTCTCTGAAGGGGACCTGCAAGGAGGGGATACTGGCCTAAGGATACACGATCGGTTCCGAACAGGTTCCAAGAAGATTGGAGCCGAAGCAGATTCCATAACAACTGACACTTCCGGCAGCCCCGAGGACAACGGAGCTGAGGATGTCGAAGCAGACTTTGCTATTTTTCTCCGGTGGCTCCAAGGAGACTGATGGAGCCAGAGATCGCTTTTTTGCTTTTGAGGATTTTGCCTTAGAGCTGGAAGCACTCTCCAGACCCTCCTTGGAGGGTTTCAGAAGTACCTTCAAAATCAATTTATTCCTCCTTTCCAGAAGAACTCGCGGACTAAAGGCATGACAGAAACTGCACGAATCTTGGAGATGAATCGTTCCCAGACCGTAGACACAGAGTGTCCATCGGTAATGGACATTTTATAACTGCACCTACAGCATTTCTTGAAGCCCGAGGGCTTATGCTCCTTAGTATCTTTGGACATAGTTAAATTAGAAGTTATGTACTTACCATAACGTTCCATCTGAGTAGGTGGATTCATTTGTCTGCAACCTGTGGGTATGGATCAGATATCGGATCCGAACCGGCATGGTTTATCCAGCTATGGATCCGAGCTCCTAGCTCCTCCCCTCACCCATAATGCCCTGCTCTCCCTACATGACCTCAGATCGAGTTTGCCCTGCACCAACTACCCTAACCAAAGGGTAACACACCCTATGCAGGAAACTGACAAGGCCAGGGGGATAGGAGGGCGGGATGATTGCAGACAAATGAATCCACCTACTCAGATGGAACGTTATGGTAAGTACATAACTTCTAAATCTGAAGTAGGAGAATTCATTTGTCAGCAACCTGTGGGACAGAATCCTCAGCTACCTGAATCTTGGGTGGCCATCATGGAAGGCTATTCCGGAGCACCGCGGAGCCAAAGGATGCTCTACCTCTAGAAGTGACGTCCAGCTTGTAATGAGTAATAAAGGTATGAGATGAAGCCCAAGTGGCTGCTGAACAAATGTCATCCAGAGGAACCCTAGACTTAAAGGCCGCTGAAGTAGAGACAGACCGGGTTGAATGAGCATGGACTCCCTCCGGTGCGGGCCTCCCACAGGCTTGGTACGCCAACAGAATACACTGAGAAATCCAGCGTGACAAAGAAACTTTGGAAATTGGTTTACCCAGATTGAATTTGGCAAAAGAAATGAACAACTGGTCTGATTGCCTATGACCAGCTGTCCTATGAAGGTAAAAACGAAGCTGCCTGTGAACATCCAAGGAATGCAGCTTGTATTCGCCTTTGTTTTGATACTTAGGGAAGAAAACAGGGAGGTTGATGGACTGATTAATGTTAGCTTCCGAAGCTACTTTAGGAAGAAAGGAGGGATTGATCCTGAGGTACACCCGGTCCGGATGAAAAATCAAATAAGGCGGTTTCATGGACAGGGCCTGAAGCTCTGAAACTCTCTTAGCCAAAGTAATGGCTACCAAAAAAGCAGTCTTAAAGGACAAGTATTTAAGATAGACTGTGGCCGTAGGTTCAAAGGGGGGAGCGGTCAAGGCCTGAAGTAGCAAGGAAAGATCCCACGGGGGAACCGTTTCTTTGACAGGGGGTCTGAGCAAAAAGGTGCCTTTTAGGAATGTTTTGCATAACTTAGCCGATATAAGAGACCCTGAATCGTGTCCAACATGGTAATGAGATATGGCCGCCAGCTAAACTTTGACCGTGGAACTACTGGCGCCATCATTAGAGAGAGTAGTAAGGAAATCTAGAACCAAAGGAAGGGGAACCGTGAAAGGATCTAGGCCTTGCCGCTCTGCCCAAATGGAGAAACGCTTCCATTTACTGCGGTATATTTTTCTGGTAGAGGGCTTGTGGGCCGCTACCAGAATGGCCTTAACTGGGGACGAGATACCGGGAGTCCTGATTAGGAGTTGAACTGGAGCAGCCAAGCAGTCAACTTCAGGTTGTCCAGGTTCGGAATTGGCAGGTTCGACGGGTGTGATATCAGATCCGGAATGGGATCTAGAATCCAAGGTGGATTCACTGAATGAGACCTTAGGTAAGGGAACCAGATCTGTCGAGGCCAGAAACGGGGCAATGAGGATCATTCTGCACCCCAACCGAGAGGCTTTCTGAAGTACTTGTAGCATCAGAGGTAGAGGGGGGTATGCGTAAAGAAGACCGGGAGGCCAAGCAATTTCTCAGAGAAATTAGAGCGAAAAAACTGTCGCACTTGGCGTTTAAAGGAGAAGCAAAGACATCGCAACAGGGAGTCCCCCACTGTGCGAAGATACGTTTCGCTACTTGAGAATTGAGAGACCACTCGTACAGGGAGAGAATGGTGCGACTGAGCTTGTCCGCTAGGATGTTGGTCCGACCCGGAATATGCGTTGCGATGAGAAAGCGGTTGGTGGAGATCGCCCATTCCCACACTCTCATGGCTTCTCGACATAAAGGGTAAGACCTGCTTCCCCCCTGTTTGTTGATGTACCAGACCACCGACATGTTGTTTGATTGAATCACAATTGTTCCCAGGGGAAGGAGGGCCTGAAGTGCTTGCAACACCAAGAGCACCGCCCTCATTTCCAGAACATTGATATGCAGGGAGGTCTCTGAATCGCTCCACGTGCCTTGGACCATCCGGCCCGTAAAATGCCCCTCACCCGAGGCGGGAAACGTCCGTGGTCACCGTGGCGAGAGGGGGAGGTGCACAAAAGGGGCGGCCCCTGTGGAGGTCCGGAGAATGGAGCCACCACAAGAGAGACAGCTTGCAAGCCTTGCTGATTGCAATGGGATGATACAGGGGGAGGGAGAGAAATGACCATTGCACCTGAAGTGTCCATTGAAGCACCCGCATTTTCAAGCGGGCGTGCGGAAGAAGAGTAATCGCTGCCGCCATAGACCCTAGCGCCCTCAGGATCAATTTCGCAGGTGTTGAGCTGGAGTGAAGGATGGCCCACACCTGGAGTCGCAGATTCCAAACCCTGTCGGTTGTGAGAAAGGCTCTTAAATTTCTTGTGTCTAACCTGGCTCCTATAAATTCTATTGTTTGAGTAGGGACCAGGTTGGACTTTTCTATGTTTACCGTGATGCCTAGCTTGGGAGCTAGACGAAAGAAAGAGTCTCTTGCCAAAGAGAGTAGATGCCTTGTTGGGGCGGTGAGAAGCCAGTCGTCTAGGTACGGAAAGACCTGCACCCCCTGAAGCCTCAGGTGGGCCGCAACCACTGCTAACACTTTGGTGAACACCCTAGGGGCTATGGTGAGACCAAAGGGAAGGACCCTGAACTGGTAGTGACTGGCTCCCAGCCGGAAGCGAAGAAACCTCCTGGATCGTCTGTCCATCAGAATGTGATAGTACGCGTCCTTGAGGTCTATAGAGCACATCCAGTGATTCTCCCCTAGAAGGGGGAGGATGGACTGCAAAGTGACCATCCGGAACTTCTCTTTGGGAACTGACAGGTTCAACAGGGACAGGTCTAGAATGGGTCTTAGGTCCCCCATCTTTTTTGGCACTAAAAAGAACCTGGAGTAGAACCCTGATCCGATCTGGTCTGGGGGGACGGGCTGGATGGCTCTTTTTCTCAGCAGATGGCCAATTTCTGCTGAAGCTGCCTCCCTCTGATCGGGTGGAACATCGGGGAGGATTTTTAACTTTGGGAGATGAAGAAAGGGGATCTTGTAACCTCTGGATATAATCCGGAGTACCCAGCGGTCCGATGTAATGGACTCCCATGCCGCTAGGTGCTCCGAGAAACTTCCCCCGACTGCCTCCAGAGTGGAGCAGTCGGGCAACCACTCAGGGTTGCTGCGTGGGCCGTTCGGAGAAAGGTTCCCTGGACTCAAAGTTCCAGGGAGCCCCTCTGCCCCTAGGGCGGCGTCCTCCCTGTCTTCCTCTGCCGCGGAAGGACTGGTTGTCCGGAGCGGGTTGGCAATGCTGCGACTTCCGGAACCACATCTTCTTCTGGCCCTTTTGGTTCCTAGAGTAGGACCTCTGGGGCACAGAGAAGCGGACTCCAATGGCAGACAGCGTCTTCCCGTCCTTCTCGCGATACCTTGGTTCAGAGCGAACCGGCTTGCCAAAAAGGGCAGAACCGTCAAAGGGGGCGTTCGCGAATGACACCTTGAAGGGCTCCGTAAAATCGCGGTGACGGAGCCAGGCCTGCCGTCTTGTGACTAGGCCCACTCCCGCAGCTCTAGCGGCTCCCTCGGTAGCGTGGGAAAGCAACCGCATAGAGGTGTTAGTCACAGAACGAAGAGTGGCCATACAGGTGGAGTGCATAAGTTTGTCCTCCTCCGATATGGACTCTGGGGGGGATGCAGCGTATTCCTTGATAAGATCGCGCTGCATCCTAATGACGTGTGCCAAATAGTTGAGCGCCCTCACTGAGAAGGTCGCTGAACTAAACATTCGCTTCCCCAAACGGTCCATCATCCGAGACTCCTTGCTCGGGGGATGGACTGAGGGACTCTCCTGGGCGAGTTCCCTCTTAGTGGCTGCTGCCGACAACATGGCATCTACCGGGGGTCCTTTGCTCCAGTGGGCACGGTCAGCAGGGGGGCTAAGGATCCTGTCGGGCCTCTTAGGGATTGGTTCCACGGTGTCCGGGTCCCTCCACGCCCTGGTGGTAATAAGGTCCACCAGGGGGTCGGCAGGAGGGGACACCCAAGAGGTAGACTGGCCCGCTTCAAATGCCTCCAAGAACACTGACTTCTCCGAGGAAGACTTTGGGCCAGACCACCCCCCTCTAATCCGTAACATTTCCATGATGTCTCCGAAGGAGACATCCTCAGGGGGTGATCTTGGGGAGCCTTCCCCTTCCTCCAAGTCAGTGTCTTCGGTCAAAGACTCGGGAGAGTCTATGTGCCTCCTCTTACACGAATGCTTGCGAGGTGCTTCCTCGGGGGGGCTGTCCGAGGAGCCCTCACCAGCAATGTCCAGAACCACAGGAACTGCTTGGGGCAGTGAAGCGTGCTGTCCCAGTGGCCGGGTGATGGAAGCCTGGCCCAGAGCAGATGGAGTGCGGGACGGAGCCGAAGCAAGGGCCGGGGGTCCGGATGCCCTCAACAGAGCCCTCTCCACTACATCAAAAGCAGAGGGGAGCTAGCCTCGACAATAGGATCCAAAAGTCGGCTTCCCCTCGGATCCGATGAGCGGATCGGAGCCGACGCCGAGCCCCTCCGATCCGAGGGACCAGTGTGCTCCGACAAGGACGGCGCCGAAGGCACACTGAGTCCCTCGGATCCGAAGCTCGGGCCAAGGCTCCGAGAGGTCGGATCCGACAGACTAGAGGGCAGGGTCGGATCCTAAGTACCCAGTACTGTCGCGCGGGTCGGAGAAGGAGCAATGGGCTTAAAAGGGGTGAGCTCCCAGAGGGGAGGCAGGAGCACTCCCATCTGCATCTGGGCCTGGATGAACCTTCGTATCATCCGGTCCAGATCAGCATCGGAGAGGCTGTAAGTAGACCTCGACGAGGCTACCGAGGTACGCCTTATGTGCCGCCTCGATAGCCTCGAAGGAGGTCGGGTCTCCTCATCCTCAGGCTCCGGTGAAAAGCACTGGGACCGGAGCCGAGGAGGGGGAGAGCCAGCAGCCAGAGAGGCCGAAGGAGAAGCTCGCTTAGCCGGCGGGGCCGAAACGGAGGTCTCTGCCCACCGCTTGTGGTGCATCTCTCTCCGGTCCTTTTTCCTGGCTTCCCTCTCCTCCGACCCTTTGGCGGGAGCTTGAATCCCGGGTGGAGGAGGGGAAGCAGGCAAGGCAGGGACTGCCGAAGCAGTGACCACCAAGGGGGCGGGGGCCGAAGCAGAGTCTGGGGGCAAGAGTCCCGCCAAGACCAGCTTCGACCTCCGCTCCTTCAATGCCCTGGGGTTGAACCCTGCACAGATTGAACACCCTGAAGTGAGGTGTTCAACCCCAAGGCATCGAACGTACAGAGTGTGGCCATCAGCAGGGGAAAGCTTATGGCCACACTCGGAGCACTTTGAAAAAATAGCCTTTGGGGCCTCAGACATGCTATTTTTTTTTTTTTTTTAAACAATAAAATAAACTAAAACACTCACACAAGGCCCCCCAAAAAAAACACACACACCAACTACGAACTAGCGAGGGGAGGGTAAAAACTATATTAATTTAAACCAAAAAAGATATAAACCGAAGGGAAACCTATAACTTTCATACAACTTAAAAGTTTTAAAAGTTTTAAAACCGTTTTTTTTAAACAATAATTAGACTTAGCTTTTGGAGCTCTGACAACCCAGCCTTCACCATGCGCGGCAAACTAGATCTGAGGTCATGTAGGGAGAGCAGGGCATTATGGGTGAGGGGAGGAGCTAGGAGCTCGGATCCATAGCTGGATAAACCATGCCGGTTCGGATCCGATATCGGATCCATACCCACAGGTTGCTGACAAATGAATTCTCCTACTTCAGATCAACAATTAACCACTGAAAAATGAACCAATGGTCAAACAGTCACAAGGTGGGAAAAAATCTACAACCTACAGAATACCACACGACCTCTAAGTTAAAAGATCCTCAGACGCAACACAAGTGGGGGAGGACTAATTCCTCTAAGTTAAACGGTTTTAGTCCCGGGAAACTTTTAGCACACAAGGAAAGCAAGGGGACAGACTAGGTCCTCTAACTGAAACGGGCCTAGCCAGTTGGAAACAGCTAGTAGGATACCACGGAATGAACAATCAAAAAACACAACTTTTCCACAATACAGACAAGAACACACACAATAGCTATTAAAATAGCTTTTTTGCAACAAACTTCTCTGATAAAGAAGAAAGGTACTTAGCTACAGCCAAGAGCGAGGACACGTTCGAGCTACACGAGCGGCAAACGAGATCTGGGGAGAGAGCAGTGCAGCATGGGATACCATCTTAGCCCAGCCAATAGAAAGACTTTGAGCTAAAAAAAGTATGGCAGAGTCGGAGGCGACATTCGGCTCCGAACCCACAGGTAAAACTGTAGGCAAGATTGGACTACATAACATCTGATGTCCTTTTTATACTTCCTCACGAATGGGTCAGAGTCCACAGCTACATAACTCTTGGAAGGCCCTCAAGGAGGACATGAACCAAAGGAAGCTCTGCTTCTGGAGACTGTAATTTGTAATGTGTAACAAAGGTACAAGTCTTTGACCAAGTGGCTGCAGTGCAGATGTGGTCAATGGAGATTCTTGAAGAAAAGGCAGATGAAGTAGCCATAGATCTAGTGGAATGCACTTTAGGACGACAAGGCAACGCCAAATCTTTTTTGGAATAAATCAATCAGCGAGACACAAATCAGCAATCCATTTGGCCAGAGTAACTTTGGATACTGCCTGACCAAAGCGGTTAGGGGAAAAGGATACAAACAGCAGACAGGACTTGCTATACTGTTTCATTCTGTAAAGATACAAACATAATGGTCTGTGGACGTTAAGAAGGTGCAGCATATATATCCGTCCTTATTAGTAAAGTTTGGAAAGTAAATGTATGCACTGGTTAATATTAGTCTCAGTGGCCACTTTAGGCAAATGTGTTGATTCATAAAGATGCCCTGTCCTTATGGAAAATAATGTAAGGAGACCTAGCCAAAGGTCTGGAGTTCAGAAATTCTTTTTGGTAGCTATCACTTCAGCAAAAAGATAGTTTTCCAAGAAATGAACTTCATATTGCATTTTCCTTCTGGTTCAAAGGGTTTCCGATTTAATCCTTAAAGGACCACCATCAAATCCCAAGGAGGAGAGTGAACCTTTACCGGAGATCTAAGGAGGAAAATTCCTTTCATGAAAGCTTTACATAATCTGAAAGATGTTAAGAGCGATTCGTTTCCAACATGGAAGATGGACATGGCTGCTAACTGAAGTTTAATAGTAGAAAAAAACAGCATCTTCCTTAAAGAGTAATGAGAAAGAAGAATGACCAAAGCAGGTGTTGAAAGGGTGTTAACATTCTACTTATAAATCCATATGGAAAATCTTTTCCATTTGCTTCTATAGATTTTCTTGGTGGAAGCTTTCTGGGAGGCCAAGGTAGTATCATGAACTGAGAAAGCGAGCCTGGACCATCTTACTGCCACTGGAAATGGAGAAACCATGCGGGTCGGTTTGAGAGAATGCACACTAAGATGCTGAACTCCTCACTGATGAGATAAGAGTGGGCTCTACTATCCTTGGAGGATATTTCATGTGAGACCAAAGAAAGGGGAACCATACCCGTCGAGGCCAGACGGGGGCAATGATGATGACTGAGATCTTCAGCCTGCTTGCTTTCTGTAGAAACTTTGGGATCAGCGGTAGAGGGGGATAAGCATAGAGGAGACTTGGGGGGGGGGGCAATCGTGAAATCAGAGCGTCCCTCGGTGACTCCACCGGAAGGGGGATCATACCAAAGTACTTGTTGCACTTGTTGTTGAAGGGAGAGGCAAATAGGTAACAGCAAGGATGACCCCAGCAAGTGATGACCATATTTGCTACTATTTGATTGAGGGACCACTAGAGAGGAATCAGAATGGACATGCTGAGTCTGTCTGCCAGTGCATTGGCTTTCCCCAGTATGTGCGTTGCAATAACAAAGCAGTCTGAAGAGATCGCTCATTCCCAGACCCTCATGGCCTCTCTACACAATGGGTAGGAATGGGTTCCCTCCTTGTCTGTTGATATACAAGACTACAGACATGTTGTACATATGAACTGCAATAGTCCCTAGAGGGAGAATGTTCTGAAAAGCTTGCAATGTTAGTAGGACTGCTCTCATCTAAGACACTGATATGCAACTTGGTCTCAGAGGGGGGCCAACTACCTTGGACCATTTTTCCCATGAAATGCCCTGCCCCCACACCAGCTGGGAAGTGTCCATGGTCACTGTGGCTATTGGGGAAGTAATAGAGAATGGTCTGCCCAGAAAGAGGTCATCGGACTGGATCCACCAGTGAACAACACATTTGCAAATTGGGGTATGTTTTATGGAAAATGATAGAGGCTGGCAAAGAAAGCACATTTGTGTCCACTTACCATAAATGTACATGTTCGAGTGTATTCACTGTTGCAGCCATCATTTTTGGGTTATCTGCTTGCAGTAGCCCTCAGTCGGCCTGATTAACAAAGTCGTGGATCCTGCGTTGGTTGCTATCCCTTCTTCCATGACGTCAGGTCGTCAGGGGTATAAAATATGCAGCAGACACCATTAAATCAGTTTTTCTTGCCCCAGATGTCAGGTATCCCCCTAATGGGAAGCAATGAAATCTATAAATATACAAGGTTATACCTCCAACAAAAAAGCAAATACACCAAAAAGCTTTTGAAGATAGCAAAGGAAAGTAGAGGTATATCCAAAAAAAGAAGGGGGCTGGAGGGAGGGTAACAAGGACTGCAACAGTGAATACACTCGAACATCTACATTTATGGTAAGTGTACACAACTATACTATGTTCTTTGTGTTTCACTGTTGGTCATAACACTTGGGTTGATTCCCAAAGCTGAGGATCAGGTGAAGGCAGTCAAGAAAAGTTGGGGCTGGCTAGAATGTCCTGCAGGACTGCGGTTGCAAAGCCTGCCCTTGATTTTGAAAAGATAGGCAGGTGGTAATGCTTGGTAAAGGTATTAACAGAATTCCATGTTGCAGCTTACAAGATATCCCTGATAGGGACCCTCTGAGAAAGGCTGTAGAGGCTGAAGTTGCCCTAGTTCAATGTGTTCTCACCCCCCCAGTGGGGGTAGTTTCCTAAGGTGTTTAACAGAAATGGATGCAGTGTGCTATCAATTTGGAGATGGTTTGTTTTGATATGGCTTTGCCCTCTGCCCTTGGTGCAAAGCTGACTAGTAACTGGTCAGATTTCCTAAAGGGCTTAGACCTAGCCAGGTAGAATCTGAGCTGTCTGTGCACATCTAGAGAGTGCAGGATCCATTTCCCCCTTATTTTGAGGTTTAGGGAAAAAGTGGGCAAATGAATGCATTGACTGAGAGCTATACTGGACACAACCTTAACCATGAAAGTTGGGTTAGTCCTGAGGGAGACCATGTCAGCATGAAAAATGATGAAAGATTCCACAGCCATAAGTGCTTGTAGCTCAGACACTTCTAGCTAAAGTGACAGCCAGAAGAAGGGCCGTTTTCCAACAGAGGAATTTTAACTCTGCTGAAGCTGCAGGCTCAAAGGGGGGGGGGGGATTTTTCAACACAAAGTTAAGGTCCCAAGCAGCTGTAGGGGCTCTTCTTGGTGGCCTTAAGTTGTTAGTCCCTCTCAGGAATTGTTTGATGAGAGGGTGTGAGAAGAGAGGTCGCTCAGTGCTGTAATGTGCAGAGATGGCAGAGGCATGGACTTTAATGGAAGAGAAGGATAGGCCCCTGTGGAGTAGTTCTGCTACGTAATCCAGGATGAGAGGTAAGGAGGGCTGTGCTGAGTCAGCTCCTTTAGTCTGGATCCAGGAACAATACCTTTTCTACTTATCAGTATAGGATTATCTAGTAATGGATTGTCTGGCTTCACTTATGCAATCCAGGACTTGTTTGCTTAGGGTGGCCACTGGAGGAGAAGTCAAGGAATAAACCAGGCTGCTAGGTTCAGTGTCTGCAACTGTGGATGCAAGAACTCTTCCTCCTGCTGAGTCAGGAGAATTGGGAATCTGGGGTAGGTGCCATGGAGGAAACGGGGACAGACTGTGCAGTAGTGGGTACCAGTGTTGGCGTGGCCAGTGTGAGGCAATCAGGATTGCCCTTGGTCTTTCTTCCCTTATTTTGAGTAATACCTTGGTCAGAAGAGGTAGAGGGGGAATTGCATAGATTGCGAGGTTTGCCCACTGGAAGGATAGGACATCCACTTTCTAGGCCTTGCTGTGAGGTTCCTTGGTGCAGAATTTGTTGAGCTGGTAGTTGTAGGGGGAGGCAAATAGGTCCACCTTCGGGGTACCCCATTTTTGGGTCACAAGGTTGAAGGTGATGGGGTTTAATTGCCACTCGTGTGGGTCTAGGAGACTTCTACTTAAGTTGTCTGCCAGAGAGTTTTGGCTGCCTGGTAGGAATTGAGCTTGCAGATGAATATGCATGGCTAAAGGCCGTGTTCCAAAGGGTCATGGCTAGCCTGCAGGGAGGGTAAGAGTGGGTTCCCCCCCTGCTTGTTGATGTACCACATTACTGTGGTGTTGTCGGTTTTGATAAGTAGAGGCCCTGGAGAGCGCAGGGGACTGAAAGCTGTCAAGAGCGTGCTGAACAGCTAACATCTTTTTGATTGACGTGCAGATGAATTTGGTTTGGGCTCCAATGGCCCTGAATGCACCTGCCGTCTAGGTGAGCACCCCAGGCATAGTCTGATGGATCTGTGGTTAGGGTCTGGGTGGCGTGGGGTTGTGAAAAGGGAAGTCCCTTGGTGTGGCTGCATGCTGCTGACTACCAAAGAAAATATCTTTCCTTAGACAGGGTATCATAAGTATAATAGTTTCCAGGTCCTATGAATGCTGACACCAAAGGCTTTTTATGTACCACCGAAGTTTCCTCATATGCAGTCTGACATATGGAATTAGTAGAATGCAGGAGGCCATGAACCCTAGAGCTTGCAGGATTTTCCTTGCGGATAACTGGGTTTTGGTGGCCAGTTGAGAGAAATAGCCTGTCAGGCTTGTTTTTCTGGAGTTAGAAATGACATCTGGGATGCCGTGTCCAGGCTTGCCCCCAGAAATACAATTTTTTGACTAGGGACAAGGTTGGATTTCTTCTCGTTGATATTGCAACCCAGTGAGGTTAGTACGTCCTTTACAAATGTCAGGTGCTGTAACAGCTTTTCCTGACTGTCTGCCTGAATCAGGCAGTCGTCAAATGTAAATTTGAATATTTGTCTGCAATAAGCAATGGCTGGAGCCAGGCATTTTGTGAAAACTCTGGGAGCAGTGGATAAGACAAAGGGAAGTGCAGAGAACTGATTATGCATAGATACTAGCCTGAAACGTAGATATTTACTGCAAGAATCTGACTGCATAGGCCTCTGAGGTCTAGAGGGGCTAACCAGGCATCTTTGGACAGCTAGGGAGAAGCTGCTGCAGTATGAGCATTTTGAATTTTGGTACCACCAGGAAGGTGTCTAGAATAGATCTAAGATTGGGTGCCAGGTGCCCTCTTTTCTGGGTACTAGAAAAAGCCTGGAATAGGAACCCTTGGCCTATCTGATCTGCAGGGACAGGCTGAACCGCCCTCATGGAGAGCAGGGAATGAACTTGGTTTTGTGCCTCTGCCCACTGGTTTGGAGGAAGATCTCGGAATCCCTTTGAAGTTGGCAAGGTGAGGAAATAAAATTTGTACCCCTGGGACACTAGGCTGAAGACCCATCGATCATTGGTGATGGGGGCACAGTTTTCTGCATGGAAGGCAAGTTTTCCTCCTAGGGGCACGGACAGATGAGCAGATGTGAGAGGAGTCATTGGGAATTCTTTCCATAAGGGGGAGGCTTAGCACCCCCTGGTTTAGAAGTGGAGGCACTCCATTGTTTAGATCGCTGAATACAGACACTGCTGTCTGGGGGGGTCTGTTACCCCTACGTCTTGTCTGAAGTGGCCTTGAGGGGGCAGAAAAGGACCAATGTTTTGAGGGACAATGCCTACTGAATCCTGGAGGCTGGACTTGCAAAAAGTCAGTCTGCATAGATTTAGCTTTTTCTTCCATCTTTTTTAAAACCTCTACTGCTATGGTGCCAAACAGATTGTCTTTGTTCAAAGGTGCATTCAATAATTTTGATTTGGCATTATCTGGAGAGTTCTGTTCCTTAAGCCAATGATGCCTTCGAAGTACAGAACCGGTGACCGCCGCCCTGCAGGATGCTTCTAGGGTGTCAATCCCACATTGCAGGGTATGCTTACTGATTTGGCTTGCAGAATGCATAAGTTCCTGCAAATCTTTATTTACTGCACAGTCAGGGAAGGTAGATAATTTTTGTTTAATGAGTTCCATGGGTATGCTGCGGGTATTTCAGCATGTGGAACTGACAATTTAATGCTCTAATGGCAAGAGTTGCAGAAGTATATACTTTTTTACTCTGTCTAAGGCTCTAGAATCCCTGTCCGAGGGGATGGGATTCTTAGCTGTAGTTGTTTTTATTCCTTTAGACCCTTGGGAGATTACCTCTGGGTGAGCAGTAGGATTCTTGAAAAGAAATTTGTGCGAGTCAGGGACTCTAATACCAGTCAGGTTTCCTGGGTGCAGGAGGTAAAGTATCAGGGGTTAGACTGGATTCGATAAAAACATCATTCACAACACCCAGGACAGGGTGTATAGCTAAGGGTCTGTGCTGAGGTAAATCTAAAAAATCCCAGAGTGTTTTTGGACTGAGGGGTAATCCTGGCATCCCCAATAGAAGTGCTCTCAAAGTATGTAGGGTTTCACCAAAAGAAAAATCCTCTGGAGGAGAGGCAGAAGGAATGGATTCCTCTGCATCTGAATCCTCATAAGCAGATAAGGGCATGTCTTCATAATCAGAAACCTCAGGGTCATCGGACTCTTGGTCAGTTAAAGGTGCTGGGGACAAGTCTCTTTCTTTTAGCAGCAGAAGGCTGGAGTCTCTTTCTTTTAGCAGCAGAAGGCTGGAGTCTCTTTCTTTTAGCAGCAGAAGGCTGGTTGCCCCTTAGCAGAAGGTCTTCTGTCATTTTAAGCATCTGTGATTGTGGCAAGGAAGCATGTGCACGAGTTTGGGTCGGTCTTTTAGGCGTAGCTCGTACTCGTGGCCTTAGAAACTCGCTAGTTTTAGAAAGAATTGAAGACGTGAAAGTTGTTGGTTTGTGTCGAATATCGGTAGTGTGAAGAACTTTCTCAGAAGCCGGCGCCTGCACAGCGGCTCTGGACCCATCCATGGTAGAGACATCCGCAGGTTCAGTAGTCAAAGAAGAGTGTCACGGCATACCGGACTCGGAACGGGTCTCGGCAGCGGCCTGCAAATCCACTGATGTGGGCATAAGGGGCTGAGAAAGCACCTGAGTACAGGCGAACTGGCGACTAGTTTAACGGAAGCGTCGTCGGC
This sequence comes from Protopterus annectens, assembly GCF_019279795.1. Classification (NCBI taxonomy): domain Eukaryota; kingdom Metazoa; phylum Chordata; order Ceratodontiformes; family Protopteridae; genus Protopterus; species Protopterus annectens. The sequence continues at coordinate 1,060,239,827 of NC_056746.1, read as the reverse complement.
AGTTTTGGACCTGTGCCGTCTGTCTCTATCCTTACATTTTTTCGGAAGATCGGTAGTCAGATGGCTTACCAAAGCCATTTTGGAATACGGAGATAGACAGCAAAAGTATTTAGCTACAACAAGGGCCTGACTGCAAATAGTTTGGGTGTTGAACAAAGCACAAAATCGGCAACGAGGGACGTCGCGGTCTGGGGCTAAACAGGTGACGCAGTAAGAATGGAAATCTCGGTGTGGTATTTGCTTTCCACAGGCGAGACAATTGTTAACTTTTTCTGACATCGGATAGAGCAAGAAAAAAGGATCCCCAATGGGGTACTTGGCTTTAGAAGACTTCAACTTCAATTTCGGAAACAAAAAACTCAGGTAGTGGCCGACCAACACTCGTGTGAACTGCTTCTGCTTCAGGCTCTTCAGCAAGAAAGACTGATGTAATGGCATCTACTGCCGTTTTTTTTTTACCCCTGACGACCTGACGTCAGTCCTGGAGTGACAGCAACCAACGCAGAAATACTAAGCCTCTGGTATTTGGGCAGACTGAGGGCTACCCCTGGCAGGATAACCCAAGTGCGATGACTGCAACAGTGAAACACGAAGAACGTCAGGGGGACGGAGGGAGGGAAGGAATACGGCAACATGGAAGAGAAGGACATCTATGGTTATAGTAAGATTTTACACAACTTTCCTATGCCCTATTCCAATGTTGCAGTATTCACTAGTGGGCGAGTACAAAAGCTCACTGCTGGCTGGGTGGTGGTCTGGATGAGGATTCCAGAAACCCATGCAGGCCAGCCCTGGCAAATCCTGCTCTGGTCCTGGAGATGTGGTCCAGCTTGTAGTGTCTGGTGAAGGTGTGCAGAGATGACCAAGTAGCAGCTTCCAGAATGGAGTTGGCATCTAGTCATTTAAAGAAGGCTCCAGAGGAAGCCATCGCCCTTGTGGAATGGGCTCTGACATTGCCCATTAGTGTCTTTCTATGGTGAGAGTAATAAAAGGAGATGGCCCTAGCAATCCAAGAAGAAAGGCTTTGCTTTCCTAGAGCCATCACCAGAGCCCTGGGGTGGAAGGAAACAAACAGCTGGTCTGATTTGTGTAGGCTTGGTCTTATGCAAGTAGAAACAAAGTTGCCTGTGCACATCCAGGGAGTGGAGGACTCTCACCGTCTCCCTGAGGATTAGGAAGATTGGCAGGTGAACAGCCTGATTTAGGGAGAGGTCATTAACCACCCTGGGGGTGAAGGAGGGATTAATCTTGAGGGTGACCCTGTCCATATGGAAAACAAGGAAGGGTGGAGTAGCCACGAGGGCTTGGAGCTCTGAGACCTTCCTGACTGATGTCAAAGCTACTAGCAGCACTGTTTTCCAAGTGCAAAACTTCAAGTCAGCCTTGTCAGCTGGTTCAAAGGGATTGCAGAGTTGAGTTTTTCCAGCATACAAATAAGATCCCAGGGAGGAGGACTTGGTTTTCTAGGGTGTCAAGTGTAAAACACCTTTTAGGAAAAGCTTAGATGGAAGCAAGTGGAGGCTCCATAGACAGGCAGAAATGGCAGACAGATGTGCTTTTAAGGAGGAGTAAGACACGCCTGTCTTTAGCAGTTCACACAGGTAAGAGAGAATTAGAGGCCGGTCGCTGTTCAGCAGCTCTGTTTTTTCTGACACCAGATAGAAAACCTTCTCCATTTAGAGATGGAATTTCTTTGTGTTTGGTTTCCTGGCCTGCTGCAGGACTGAGACCATATCCTCATTGTATAGGTATCTTAAGGGAATCAGAATCCTATCAGCCACAGGGAGAGGTGCGGAGATCTCCACTGTGTATGAATCAGTGTCCCCTGGTGTTGTGTGACCAGATCCACTGAGAGGGGTAAACTTGTGGTGATTGCCCTTGGACAGATGAAGTAGGGGGAGCCAGTGCTGCCTTGGCCGAAAGGGGGTCACCAACAAATTTTTGGTGAGTCCTGCTGAATTTTCAGTAGGACTCTCTGGATCAGAGGGAAAGGGGGGGGGGGAGGCATAAAGGAATTTCCCCTTCCAGGACAATAAGAAGGCATCTGTTTGAAGAGCCTTCGGGTCATAAGTTCTGGAGCAATAGCTCTGGAGTTGCCAGTTTGTGGAGGAGGCGAACAGATCTATCTCTGGAGTACCCCACCTGTGGATCAGCTCTAGGAATACCACTCTTGACAGCATCCACTCATGACTGTCTGAGGAAGTTCTGCTTAAGGAGTCTCCCTAGCAATTTTGTTGGGACGGGATGTAGGCTGCCTGTAGGGAGATCGCCTGGGAGATAGCTAGATCCCATACCTGTAGGGATGGTCTGCAGAGGAGATAGGACTTCCTCCCTCCTTGCTTGTTCAAGTACCACATCACTGTGGTGTTGTCTGTGAAGATTGTCGAGGAAAGGTAGAAAGGCCTGCAGGGCCAGAAGTATGGCTGATATTTCTTTGATGTTGATATATCATTGTCTGCACTTGTTTTTCCACAAATCTTGCACTTTTCTTGTGTCTTAACTTTGTTCCCCAACCCAGATCTGAGGCATCTGTGTGCATGATCTGAGAAAGGGGGGCAATTATAGGGGTAGACCCGGGTTTAGGGTCACCTGGGCCATCCACCACTATAGCTCTTGGTGGAGGCAGGGTAGAAGTGGAATTCCGAACTCTAGGGGGTGTGAGTGCTGGGTCCATACTGAGAGAAGATACCATTGCATCTTTCTCATGTGTAATCTTGCCAGTGGCAGCCATGTGGCCGAGAAATTTGAGGATTTGCCTCACAGTCAGAGTGGGTGAAAGGAGGGCAGATTGAAGGTGTTGGGTCAGGGAAAGAACTTTTTCCCTGCAGTAGGAAGGCCATCCTAAGGTCTGTTCTGATTCTGCATCCTAGGAAGACAATGTTTTGTGTAGGATTTAGATTGGATTTGGGGAAGTTTATGAGAAACCCTAGGGACTGCAGAAAGAGGTCCTGGGTGTGGGCTACGAGGCTTGTCTGTCTGCTGCTTGAATGAGCAGATTGTCTAGGTATGGGAAAATTTGCATACCTCTTATTCTGCAGTAAGCAATGACTGGGGCTAGGCATTTTGTAAATACCCACAGAGCAGTGGCGAGTCCAAAGGGTAAGGCACAAAACTGAAAATGCAAGGAGCCTGCTTTGAATCTGAGAAATCTTCTGGAGGACGGTTTTATTGGAATATGCAGATATGCTTCTTTGATGTCCAGGGTCACTATGAAGGCGTGGGAAAGGATAAGAGAAAAGAGAATGGGTAGTGTTATCATCCTGAAGGAGGGAACCTTCAGGAATGGGTTGAGGTGGGAAAGGTTGAGGATGGGTCTTCATAGTCCCTCTTTCTTGAGCACCAGAAAAACTCTGGAGTAGAAGCATGTCCCTCGAGCAGAGGGGGGACGAGTTCTATGGTGCCTAGCATGTCCCTCGAGCAGAGGGGGGACGAGTTCTATGGTGCCTTGGACCAGCAGGTTGTTTAGAACCTCGGGGAGGAGGGACCATTGAGAAGTTGGAGGTAGTGGTAAAGGAAGTTTTGGGGGGAGGGACATCCAAGATGTGAAGTTGCCTTCCTTCAGGACAGACAAAACCCATTTGTCAGATGTCACTAGGGTCCATGCAGGGAGGCAATGAGAGAGTCAGATGCTGCCTGCCCTTTCTGGAAAGGGAGGACTCTGGGCGGAGGCTTAGGTGTCCTAGACCGAGTAGTGTGCTGCCTCCTGTGTGGTCTTCTAGACTTGGAGTGAACAGAGGGACTAGAAGACTTCCTAACTAACTGTCTTGGCTGGGCAGTTTCTTTGAAATTTTGGGATTGCAGAGAGAAGAAGATGCTTTAGATCTTGGAGCTCTTTCCCTTTTTGCTGAAATTACTTAAGAGATCAGCTACCTTGCAGCCAAACAGGGCAGTGTGATCCAATGGAGCATCCAAGAGTTTGGCTTTAAAGTCATCTGGTAGGGGCTGAAGATGCAGCCAAGAGCATCTCCTCAATACCGAAGCAGATGCAGCTGACCTGGCAGAGGCCTCCGCTGCATCATATGCACACCTTAGGAGATGTTTATTGACTTGGGAGATGAGCCCAAGCAAGGAAGACAGGGATGCCTTTGCAGAGCAGTTGAGGATCTCATTAAAGTTCCTTACAAGCTTTGTCCAGTAAGGCCAAGGAGCATTTGGCCATGTGTGACTGGTAATTTGCAGCCCTAAAGACTAGAGTAGCCAAAGTGTACATCTCCCTCCCCACCTCTCCATGGCCTTGCTGTCTATATGCAGGCAGGACAGTGATAGTAAGGAGAAGTTTGGTAGCCCCATCAGTGGCAATAGAAATGGTTGCTGGGTCAGCTGGTAAGCATTTAAAAAGAGATTTGTCTGCATCAGGTACTCTATACAACCAGTCTGCCCTTCTAGGGGCAGGTTGCTGGGAATCAGGGTTCATAAATGCTGCTGCAAAAGCATCCAGGAAGGCAGGCTGGACAGGAGGAATAGGGGCTGGGTTAGGAGATTCCATCTGGATCAAGTCATAGAATCATTGCTGTTGCTCAGACATGTCTGAGCAACCCCATTTAAAATGTTCCCTCATAAGATTAACAGTGCCCCGAAAGATAAGGTCTTCCACAGGGGAGGCAGGTTCAGCAGAGGCTTCTTCTGGGGATCCATACCCCAGAGGGGAAGATATTTGTGAAGAGTAGGACAAGGAGTCCTCTGAGGAGTCAGACATTTCCCTCTTCTACAGGACGGCTAAGAGTAGTCTCTGGCTGAACAGACCTGGGACTAAGAAGAGGTGGAGCAACATGAGGTAGGTCAGGTGTAGGCCTAACGGCCAGGAAGGCGTTGTAGCAACTCTGAAGGCCTGCCAGTTTGGCAAGGCCTCAGGGGTTGAAGCGACATGCTTTGTTTTTTCTTTCAGGCCTACCCTGCGTCTGGCTGGCAGTCGGCCTTGAAGAAATAGAAGGAACAGCAGAGGCCTGCTCTGAAGCACCCAACTTAGAAGATGGTTTCCCCTGGCGTCTGAATCAGGTGCCAGGATATCCTCCCCGGACATGTCATCCACTCTGGATTTTGCGGCCTCCTGGTAGGTACCCACTTTATCCAATGTGGCGGACGCTGGTTCCTCAGCCAAGCTAACAGTGGCTACAGGTTGAGAATCGGTGGAGGGAGGCACAGTGAAAGTGGACGGCCTCGTGAGCTTGGCCTTACTCCTAGGTGGTTCGGATGGGGCGCCTGTAGCGGCTTCCATTCTGAAAGTGATCTGTCTAAGATGCTGGTTTTCGAGGTATAGGTCAAGGGCCTGAAGTTGTTGACAAAGGGTCTTAGGGATGAATGACTTACAAATGATGCAGCTTTTATAATCGTGTTCCCTACCCAAACAAAAACAAAAAAAAAAAGCCACTGTTCATGGGGGTCGCTGTGGGGAATCTGGCGACCACAGCTGCACTTGCGCTTATCGGACATTAACAGACTATAGTAAATACAAAAGGACTGAAGAAAATCCCCAACGGGATACTTATCTTAATGCGAAACTGATCTGACGTCCGCGACTACCAGGAACACCTAGGGTATGGCTGGCGGCTGAAAAGTTATGAGGACTGGTGCGCGCAGACGTCACTTTTATGGCCCATGTACCGACCTACACGTCAGACATCTGACACAACAACAGGGACTGGTAAAGCTTTGGAAACCTGGCCGAAGAAGGGTAAACCCACTAGTGAATACTGCAACATTGGAATAGAAGGACATCACAAGCTGTATGGTTCAGGGGTTGGTCCACACTCTTGAGCAGCAAAAGAAGGGATAATGAAAAAGTTGCATCATCCATGTTCCCCTTTGCCTCATCTTCCAGATGTTGCCTTTTAAGGGAGAGGGTGTCAAAGCCCAAAGAACAACCATAGGACTTCCATGGTATACACCAGCTAAAGGCCTCAAGCCTCTTCCTGGCCAAATATTTCTGAAGCATTTCTGAAAGGAATGCTGCCTACTTTGTAAACTTGTTGGCAACAACTACTGGCAGATCCAAAAGTCTGACATAGTTCTCAGTGCCTAAACAGAACAAGGATTGTGAAAGACTTGATAAGGGAATCAGCCCAGACAGAGGAAAAGTACAGTTGTGTACACTTACCATAAATGTAGAAGTTTGAGTGTATTCACTGTTGCAGTCATCACACTTGGGTTATTTGCCTGCAGGTAGCCCTCAGTCGGCCTGAATACCAGAGTCTTAGGATTTCCGAGTTGGATGCTGTCAATTCTTCCATCACGTCAGGTCTTCAGGGGGTATAAAACAGGCAGCCGACGCCATTACATCAGTTTTTCTTGCCCCAAATGTCAGGAGCCCCCAAATTGGAAGCTAGTATATGGTGGGGAACACCACCAGTAAAAAGTAAATACCAATGCCATTAGGAATGGCCATAGAGAAGAGAGAAAGAGAGAGAGAAAGCCAGGGGGCTGGAGGGAGGGAAACCAGGACTGCAACAGTGAATACACTCGAACATCTACATTTATTGTAAGTGTACACAACTATACTATCTTCTTCGTGTTTCACTGTTGCAGTCATCACACTTGGGTCGATTCCCAAAGCTGAAAGCTGAGGAAGGGTAGAGGCAGTCAAGTAGTGTCAAGGCTGGCTAGTACGCCTTGCAAGACTGCTGTAGAAAATCCAGCTCTGGATTTATAAAAAAAAAAAATTGGTAAGTGGTAATGCCTGGTGAAGGTGTGTACAGAACTCTAGGTAGCAGTTTCCAGTGCCCCTAGTAGGGACTCCCCTGAGAAATGCTGCAGAGGTGGAAATAGCCCTAGTGGAATGCAGACTGATCCCCTATGCGGTAGGTTTTCCATGGTGCTTGTTAGCAGTAATGGATGAAGTGTGCTACCCATTTGGAAAGAGTTTGCTTTGAAATGGCCCTACCCTCTCTGCCCCTGTAGCAAAGCTGACTAGCAGCTAGTCAGATTTTCTGAAGGGTTTAGCCCTGTTAAGATAGAACCTGAGCTGTCTGTGCACATCCAAGGAGTGCAGGATCCTTTCCCCTTTATTCAGAGGGTTAGGGAAGAAGGTTGGCAAATGGATGCATTGGTTTAGAGCTACACTGGACATCACCTTAGGGAAAAAGGACGGGTTAATCCTGAGGAAAACCCTGTCAGCATGGAAAATAATGAAGGGTTCCACAGACATCAGTGACTGTAACTCTGACACTCTCCTTGCTGAAGTTGTAGCTAAACGCAGGGCTGTTTTCCAAGAGAGGAATTTTAACTCTGCTGAAGCTACAGGTTCAAAAGGGGGAAGCGTGAGTTTTTCCAGTACAAAGAGAAGGTCCTAGGCAGGGGTGGGTGCTCTCCTAGGGGGCCTTAAGTTGTTAGCCCCTCTCAGGAACTGTTTGATGAGAGGGTGGGAAAATAGAGGTGGCACAGTATTATAACGAGCTGAGACGGCAGAGGCATGAATTTTAATGGAGGAGAAGGATAGGCCTCTGTGGAGCAGCTCTGCTAGGTAATGAGAAGTTATGTACCTACCATAACGTTCCATGTTAGTTGTCTTCTCTCGCTTTCTTTCTTGCTGGATGGGTTCGGAGCCGATCCTCGGCTCCGACTCGGCCACTTACTAAAGCTCGAGAGCTAATCTTACCGTCTCGAGGCAACCCTATATCCCATGATGCTAGGCGATTACTACCCAGATCTCGTTTGGTAGCTAAAGAAAAAAATTATGCAATATAGTCCTCCAACTGGTGAGGAGGAGGAAAAAGGGGATAATCCCGCCAAAGAACCAATCTAATCTAGTGACACTAAGACAAGCTATTTGGCTGGAAATGCTAGATCAGGACTCTTCAAGGAAGAGGAACAATCTTCTCGGTCTGTCCAGGCTAGGGGGATGGTGGGCGGGACGCAAGAAAGAAGGCGAGAGAAGACAACTAACATGGAACGTTATGGTAGGTACATAACTTCCCAATGTTAAGTTGTCAATCTCGCCTTCATTCTTGCTGGATGGGACCGCGTCCCTAGCACCTTCATCCTGGGTGGCTCAATGGAACAGACTCTTGAGAATGGTGGAACCAAAATTTGCCCTGTTTCTGGAGGCCAAGTCCAATTTGTAATGCGAAACAAAGGTATGAGGAGAGGCCGATGTGGCTGCTGCACAAATAGTGTCTATTGGTAGTCTAGCTTGAAAAGCTGTAGATGTAGCTAGTGCTCTAGTTGAAAGGGCTTTTGGCCTAGAAGTCAACTCTCTACCTCTGAGTTGATAAATACATGCAATCAAAGAAGACAGCCAACTAGATAGGGTCACCTTAGATACCGGTAGGCCTTTCCTGTTCTCTGCATATGATAAAAACAGTTGATCAGATTTCCTGATTTGTTTGGTTCTGTCCAAATAATATCGGAGCTGGCGATGAACATCCAGATAATGTAGTTTTTGCTCCGCTCTATTAGTATAATTTGGGGAAAAAACTTGGAGATCAATAGATTGATTTAAGTTGGTCTGCGACACCACCTTGGGTAAGAAAGACGGATTAGTCCTCAGAGAAACTCTGTCTTTGTGGAAGATTAAGTAGGGAGGACGAATGTAGAAGGCATGAGGCTCAGATACTCTCCTAGCAGAAGTAATGGCGACTAGGAAGAGTGTCTTCCAGGAAAGAAATTTCAATGAACAGGAAGCCGCAGGTTCAAAGGGGGGAAGAATCAAGGATGTTAAGACTAAATTTAGATCCCACTGTGGTGGAGGGTCTTTGGTCGGAGGCTTAAGTAAAAATACACCTCTAAGGAATGCCTTGCAAAGCTTATGGAACATGATGTTGCGGTCCGACAAGCCCATATGAAAATTTGAAATGGCTGCCAACTGAACTTTTACTGTGGAGGAAGAAGATCCCGAGTGAAATATTTCATCTAGGAAGTCCAAGACCGAATGAATTGGAGCAGTAAAGGGATCTATATTTCTAGCTTTTGCCCAGAAGGAGAAACGTTGCCATTTACTAGTGTAAATCCTTCTGGTGGAAGATTTAAGGGAAGCTACTATGATATCCCAGACGGGATTAGAAATCATAAGAAGCCTGGCTAGGGACGGAAGTGGAGCAACCAAGCAGTGAGGTTGAGAGAAGGTATGGATTGGTGCAGCTGCCCCGACTGGTGGGTCAGAAGATCTGGAACCGTGTCCAGATGCCAAGGCTGTACCAAAAGATAACTATGCAGGAACGGAAACCGTATCTGTCGAGGCCAATAAGGGGCAATGAGAATCATCTTGGCTCTCAAGGCGGTTGCTTTCTGAATTACTTGTGGTATTAGAGGAAAAGGTGGAAAAGCATAGAGAAGCCCCCGGGGCCAATCTTGGACTAGAGCGTCTCTGGGGGGATGGCCTGGAAGGGGGAAGAGGGTGAAGAAGTCGGGGCATTTGCTGTTTTGAGGTGTAGCAAAAAGATCGCACCAAGGAAGGCCCCACTTCTGAAAAATCTCTTCCGTCACAGATTGTTTGAGAGACCACTCGTGAGGCATGAGAATAGCTCTGCTCAACCTGTCCGCTATGATGTTGGACTTCCCGGGGATATGCGTTGCTATCAGAAACCGCTGAGAAGAGATTTCCCACTGCCAAAGTCTGAGTGCCTCTCGACACAGGGGTAGGACTTGGTTCCGCCCTGCTTGTTGATATACCACACTACGGACATTTTGTCCGTTTGGATTGCAATAGTCCCCAGGGGAAGAGTGTCCGAGGCTCCAATACCTTGAGTATCCAGCGGCATGGCCGACTCCACGTGATAGTCGGTAGTGGCATGCAACTCTAAAGTAGCGGGTGTCAGGGGCTGCGAAATTGCCTCACTGAGAACCGGCAACTGGCTTAGGAGAAACTTTGTCGTCGGTTTTGGGCCTAGGTTGTTTTTCTCTAGCCTTTTCTTTGCATTTTTTTGTAAACTCTGGTAGTCGGGATGGCTATCCGATGACATTTCAGGATAATTAAACTGGCATCCAAAAAAGTTTAAAGCAAAATCATACAGACGCTTAATAGTGCATTGGTTAAATCTAGCACAAAACCGACAACCAGTAACGTTGTGATCAGGGCCTAGGCAAGAAATACAGTAAGAATGAAAATCCTTATGAGGTATTTGCTTTCCACAAGAAATGCAATTAACTTTTTCTGACATCGGTCTGGAGCAAGAAAAAAGTTTCCCCAACGGGGTACTTAGCTTTATTGAAGACTTCGGATCTGAAACTCAAATATGAAAATCTCAAGAGCCGACCGGCACTTGCAAACTGCTTCTGCTCCGGGCACCGCATGGCAAGAAAGACTGAAGAAAATGGCGTTGGCTGCTTCTTTTATACCCCTGATGACCTGACGTCAGGGAAGGGGTGACAGCAGCCGACGCAGGACCCAAGACTTTGGAATTCAGGCTGGCTGAGGGCAACCTGCCAGCAGGATTACCCAAATGTAATGACTACAACAGTGAAACACGAAGAACATCATAGAAAACCTACAAAACACTGCACCTAGCCCAGTTTGGTTTCATCACAGGCAGATCATGCATACTAAACCTTCTTTGAGAAAGTCACCAAGGCAACTGTTGGGGGTAAATAATACCCCACTCTAACAATGTAAACAAACACACGGATATAGGTATAAACCCATACGTTACACATTGGACAACGAGCTGGCTCTCAGACAGGACCCAGAGGAGGCCAGCCACTAGTTGAGTCTCTCAGGGCTCTGTGCTGGTTCCACTTGTTTTCAGCAACTATTTCTTGTAATTCAAGACCAATGTCAAGGGCCTCTGGCTGACCAAGTATGCAGATGATTACAAACTAACAGCAGTCATAGAATCCCCACAAAACTAAACATTGTAGAGGAAGGGATAACACAAATTAATGACTGGTGTCAAAGGCATGGCTTAAAACTCAATGCCAAGAAATGTACAACAGCACCCCCTTTGGGAAGTCAGCCACCCTAAGAAATTATCTCACCAAAAGCACACACCCAAGTGTAGAACCAGTAGTCAGGGATTTTGGTACACATGTAGACAGTAACTTGGCTTACTACCTTAGACACACGTTGGTTGAAAGGAAATCATTCTATGTTGCTCAACTTGTATGCAACAGTATGGCATCCAAGTCCAAGGAAGTCTTTGTTCCTCCATATACAGCCATAGCAGGCCCATCAATGAGTGCAACACCCCCTTTGCAACAACTGGAATGCCCAGAGAGGGTCCTCACAAAAAGAAAACGGCATAAACAGCATATCCTACGCATATCACCTCAAAGCCCTCTCCCCCCTCGGTTTCCTACAGACTGTTGAGAGATGATCTATGCTTGACCTACAAGACTCCATGGATCCCACTCTGATAGACCTTTTGCATATCCAGAAAACAAATTGCATCAGAATTACTTCATCTAGGGATTTAAACTTTGTTTGCAACATAAATAGGACATGGAGGGGCAGGTGTGTGTCTGACAGAAATCTTCTCTAGAACAGGCTTCCCATCTATGTGAATTAAAGATCTGACCTAAACCTACTCAACAGAAACCTGAACCAGTGGATGGAAATTGGAAATACACCCCTGGTCTAGAACCTATGTTTCTAATGGATAGAGGCAGCATATAAATCTTGCCCTAACTTACATTTACCCCTTAAAATAACCTCTAAGGCACAAACATGTGGGATAAAATCAGAATGCGTGGCTAGTGGTCATTACACTAGTATACACTTAACCTATACCTAGTTTGCACCATCACACAATCAATACAGCTACTATTCTCTCAAAACTAACCACATTACAGACCCTATCACCAGTTCTCCCACGCCACACCAGAAATACTTCACTTCAAACCTGTCCCCACCAAAGTCAAACAGTACAAGTCACCATAACAACCTCCCTAAAAAAATATCTAAAACTAGCAGATGCAAGTTTAGCTTACCTTGCACTACCTTAATTAATAAATGAATCTAGGAAGCATACTTCCCTCACCATCTGGAAAAAATCCTTTGTCTCCCTACTATATAAAGGTGGCCCATCCACTAATCAACTTCTAACTTCAGACCCAGATTTATCACCCCCTCAAAAATCTAAGGAAATTTATCGACCCAACTGCTAGCTTTCCTCCTCAACTACAATCTCCTCTCACCACGCCAACATGGCTTCCAGCCTTCTCAGCACCAACACAGCTCTCCTCTCATTTCTCATCACTTCAAATACTCTTAGGAACATAAATCTCCTAGTCTCTTAACATTATATGACCTCTCTTTGGTCTTTGATACCGTCTCAAAACCCCTTCTCCTTTTACTTAAACATCTTATGGTTCAAATCTTGCCTTCAACACAGAATTTGGAATGTAAAATGGCTGCAAGCCTTCTACACATTCATCCCCTATCCTCAGCTCATTTAAATATATTCAACAATCTGTCCACTGCAGAGATTATTCCATTATCATCTGTAAAGCTCCCTCTATCTCCGATCTTCAGTAAGTCCCTCAATATTCCTTCATTTTTACGTGGGGGGAGTGGGACGGCACCAAGCGAAAGCTGCGATGGTGGTGGGGGGGCAGAAGCACCCTCCTCCTGGCCTAGCATTTTCTAAATTAAAGGCACTCTTACACTGACTTAAAAAAGCGATCTTCTCTAGACATAAAAGACACTTAAGGTGGAAATTCTTTAGCAAAACCTATTTGCTACAGGCTAGTGGACAACATTTCCAGGGATATAAATCAGCTTCTAAAACTTCAGTACAACAGAAAATTAACAGTTCACTAAAATGCATAGGAACTGTAGCAGGTTACAAAATAAAAGTCTAAGCAAAATAATAATTAGAAAAGAATTCCCACAAAGCAGACCCGTTGTGTGGAAGAAGGCTTGATGGGAAGGAAGAGTAATAACTGTACATCTTGATCATAGCAAAAACGTATTAAGACTGAGAACTGTTCTGCCCCTCTCTCTACCTAGCATCACTAACATTCGTAATGAGGGGGAGGCAGTCAGTCTGATAGGTAAACAAATGGAGCAAATTCATTTTCTACAGTACTGCATTACCAATCCCAATGACAAAACAGTCAGCTTTACAATGGTCATGACTACGAAAAAGTTCAAAGAAATAATCACGAGTTCTGGCAAAGACACTGCATAACTACCTGCTTTGCCTGCAGACTCTGTCAAATAAATTGTCCTAAATACTTAATGACATGTTGCAGAATTGTGTGTTAGGTACTCACTGTACCACTTTGTGCTCTAGCTGTCAACACTAATATAAGCAATCATTTAACCAGCCCATTAAACAGCTAGGTGTGCTGTGTTGTTGAAATCATTCAGTCAGGAGTTAAAATTCTAAAGCACAAAAAGTGCACCCATACTTACAGATCTTTCATTCTCCAATGGAAGCTCAAAAGCGCATCGAAGTTTAGAATCCATCAGATCCTCAGGTTTTGCTTCTTTCCACTAGAAAGACAAGTTCAAAAATGTAATCAGAAAGTAGTGTAGAACAGTCACATGCTAGTTTGTTAAATACTGCCAGTTTAAGAGCTTCAGAAAAAAACAAACAAAAAAAAGAGCTGTGTACTTAACATAACTTGGAATCTGTGCTATCCAGTGTAATTATTCATTACAAATGAGTCTAGGATCCAACATCAGATCTGAGCCGGCAACTAGGAAGACAGCTTCTGAGCTCAAGCTCCTCCACTTCCCAAGATCCCTAGCTACCTACAACCCTCAGATCAAGTTTGCTGGACAGTAAAAAGAGGCAGTGAATACTGCTTAAGAAAATGAAAGGATACTAAGGTATACATCCCTCCCCAACTCCCCAATCACCAGAAGGAGGGGGAAGGAGGATGGGAATGTGAAGAATAATGACACTGGATAGCACAGATTCCAAGTTATGGTAAGTACGTAACTATCTGATACTGTGTCATTACTGATCATGGATGGGTCAGAGTCCCCAGCTACTACTAACCCTGGGAGGTCTCATGGAAGGCTATGCCAGGGCACAGAAGAACCAAAGGAAGCCCTGCTCCTCCTGGACACCAAGTCTAACTTGCAATGAGCAACAAAGATATGGGGATTAGCCCAAGTAGCAGCATGTGCAAATCTCATCTAAAGAAAGCAAAGTCAGAAGATTGTGGCTACTGACCTAGTAGAGTGAGCTTTGAGTGGTTCAGTGAGCTCCAGGTGTCTGCTTTTGTAAATACAAGAAATAGACACCTTGGAAACCGCTTGACCTCTCCTGGCCTGAGAAAAGGCAACAAACAGCTGATCAGACTTACGAAAATTTTCAGTCTGCTTGAGGTAAAAACGTAACTGCCTATGAACATCCAAACAATGCAAGTGATATTCTCCTTTACTGGAAAATTTTAAAAGAACACAGGAAGTTGAATTGACCGATTATGATTCACCTCTGAAGCTAACTTAGGGAGAAAGGAAGGATTGGTCCTGAGAGACACCCTATCCTTATGGACTACCATGAAGGGAGGCTTTAAGCAGAGAGCCTGCAATTCAGAGACCCTCCTGGCTGAAGTAACAGCCACTAAAAGGCCATCTTCCAGGACAGAAATTGTGGTCACAGGTAGCCGCAGGCTCAGAGTTTTTGTGTTAACGACTGCAGCACCATAGTGAGATTCCATGGGAGATGGAGGGATCTTTTACAGGAGGGTCTGAGTAGAAATATCCCTTTAAGGAAGGTCTTGCACAGCCTAGAAGAAAAAAAATGGGACTTTAGCTCAAATGGAAGTTAGAAACAGCAGCCAGGTGGAGTTTAATTGTGGAGAAACTAGCAACTTGTTGAAAAGAGGCCACAAACAAGATGACAGGAACAGAAGCTGAAAAGGGATATATACTGCATTGTTTTGCCCATATAAAGAATTTCCTCCATTTGCTGGAATACACCTTCATGGTAGATGCTTTTTGGGAAGGCAAAATGATGGTCTTAACCGGGAAGGAAGCCTGGACTGGAAAAGAATCACTGGAACGGGAGGTACCAAGCAGTCAGATGAAGAGACTGAAAATTTGGAAGAGGAAGCTCCCAAGGATGGGAAAGGAGTTCTGGAATGGGATCTAATATCCAAGGTGGATATTTCAGATGAAACCAAAGGAAGGAAAACTATGCCTGACGAGGCCAGAAGGGGGCAATGAGGATGAGAGGACTATTCAGGCAACAAGTTTTCTGTAAGTTCTTGGGGATGAGAGTAGTTGGAGGATAAGCATATGGAAGTCTCGATGGCCAATCATGAACCAGAGCGTCCCTAGGTGACTCCCCCCGCTGGGGTGATCAGGGCAAAATAGTTGTTGCATTTGTGGTTGTCCAGGGAGGCAAAAAGATCGAATCACGGAAGATCACAGCGGTCGAATGTCCGACATGCCACTGATGGGTTCAGGGCCCAACTGAGAGGACTCTGGATAGATTTGCCGAGTTTGTTGGCTAGCACATTGGAACTGCCAGGAATGTGTGTTGCAAGAAGAAAGTGCCTGGAAGACATCATCCATTCCCACAATCTCATGACCTCTCTGCACAGGGGATAAGACAGTGTTCTTCCCTGCTTGTTGATGTACCAGACCACTCCCAACAGGGAGGCATCCGTGGTCACCATGGCTTGGGGATGGGGAAGACAGAAGGGTCTGCCTAGATGATCACCCTGAGCCTGGAGCCACCAAGTAAGGTGGCATCTGCAGACTTGAGAAGACCATGGACATGGGATGAATGTGAGCTGACCACTGCATCACCAGGGTCCATTGCAGGACCCTCAGTTGATACCTGGTGAGAGGAACTAACTATATGGTTGCCACTGAACCTAGCACTTGCAAAATAAAGAGGACTGTGGGATGCTCCAGATCCAACAGAAAACAGACCTGGTCCAGGAGCATTTTGCCTCTGTGTTCAGGAAGTGCTGCAGTCTCTAACACCATGTCCAGAAGAAACCCAATGAATTCCAGGCTCTGACACGGAGCAAGATGGGATTTGGGCAGGTTGACTGTGATGCCTAGGTCACGAAAGAAAGACTGAGTGTGTAATCTGTGGCCAATGTAAGTTGATGCCTTGTTGGGGCATGAGGAGCCAATCGTGCAGATACGGGAAGACCTGTAAGCCTTGCAGCCAGAGATTATCTGCCACCACTTCCATACATTTGGTAAACACCCAGGGGGCTGTGGTGAGTCCAAAGGGCAACGCTCTGAAATAATGGTGACTGGCCCCCAGCCAGAATCACAGGTTCCTCTTGGAGCGTCTTGTCGATTCTGATGCGACAGTATGCATCCTTGAGATCCACTGAGGACATCTAATCATCCTTGCACAGAAGATGCAGAATGGACTGAACAGTGACCATCCAAAACTTTGACTTCTTAACCGATAAATTTAAAGCACTGATGTCCAAAACGGGACATAGGTCTTCTGATTTCGTGGGCACCAAAAAGAAGCGAGAGTAAGTTCTGGACACTTTTTCCTGTTGGGAACTCCTGGATGGCTCTTTTTTGAAGGAAGTCTTGAACTTCTACAAGGGCCAACTCCTATGGCGGGGGGTGGAACATCTGGGAGAGATGTTTTGAGCTGGAAGGGGCTGAAAAAGGGTACGAAGTAACTTTGGACACAATGTTTAACACCCACTGATCAGAGGTAATGCTTGTCCAGATTACTGGGTGGCAGAAGAGCCGAACCCAGACAGCCTCAAAGACAGGACAGCCAGCCAGTGTTTCAGAAGTGCTGAGGGGGCTTCTCTGAGAAGGGTTCGAACTAGCCCTGGTTCTTGCAGACCCCCCTCTGCCTTGGGGGGGGGGTGGCATCTGTCAAACCCCCTTCCCCAGTCAGAGGAAGAGAATTCCTGTGAAGCATCCTGGAAGAAAGACGGAGACCTGAGGAACCACAGTTTACTACCCCTCTAATTTTTGGAAAAGGATCATTGGGAAATACAGAACGTCAGCCTGAACGTGGACAAAGTCTTTCCCTCCTGCTCGCTATGGGTTAAAGTTTCTTTGAACGAAGGGCCAAACAGAGTTGACCTGTCAAAAGGGGTGTTGGTTAAAGACTCTGAAAGATTCCTCACACCCGCAAAGGCAAAGCCAGGAATAGCACCTAATAGCAATGCTGGTGCCCGCTGCTCAAGAGGTGGCCGCCACTACATTGGAGGAGATCAACCACATCGAGGCATTAGCCAGGGAAGTTAGAGTAGACAGCTTTCGGAGAGACCAATTTGAGACTCTCCAGAGGTAGCAACTCAAAAGGAAGTGGAGAGCTCTGAGACAAAGTCCCTTTGCAGCTTGGTAAAGTGTGCTATGTAGTTGGTTGCTCTCAGTTCAAACATAGCTGAGGCAAACGCAGGCTTCCCAAAATGGTCACTCACCCGGGACTTCCTGTTCGGGGGCTGGACTGTGGAGCTCTGTTTGGCGTATTCCTTTTTGTAGCTCCGGCTACCACAGCATCAACGGGAACACCCTTGCTCCAAAACACCTGGTCTTTGGGGGGAACTTATCAGCCTTCTTAGGAACCGGTTCCACTGTGTCTGGCTCCTTCCACTCCGTGCTGGATATGAGCTGGACAAGCTCATCAGCAGTGGGAGAAACCCAGGCAGCAGATGGGCACCGTCCCAAAGGCCTTCAGGAACACTGATTCCTCTGAAGACAGGGTGGGGGAAGACCACTCGCCTTTCTGTTCAAGGATCTTGAGGATGTCCCCAAAGTACACCTCTTTAGATGAAGTCTGGGGGAACTGTCTCCTTCCAGAAATCCATGTCTGCAGTGAGGGACTCTCAAGGGGAATCCAAGTTGCTCCTCTTACACATCCTCTTCAGAGGAAGATCCTCCACAGGGGCCTCTGGGGAGGACTCTGAAGAGGAAGGTGACCCAATGGGGGCAATGCCCACCTGAAGGCACTCACGGGAGGGCTGACCCTGGTAGGATGATGAGGTCTCGCCACCCAATGTCAAGTGAGGCTCAGGAGGATCCAGAGTCGATGTAGAGGCAGCTGCCCAGCAGGAGACAGTTCTCTCTATCACATGGAAGGCCGAAGGTGACAGAAGTTGTGACCCCAAGGCAGCACCAATGTCCCCAGACGATGTCAACCCTGAGCTGTCCAAAACAGAGGCCCCCAGAGGGAGGGAATGGTCCAAAAGCTCCAGTCCTGACTCCACTCCTCGGTATCCCCCTCCGAGCTTGTGGGGACGAGGTATCTCCAGCTCCGAGGGCAACAGAGCTGAACCGGTCAGGGACCCAGACAGTGTGGGAAGGGAAGCAATACCCGACACAGTTGGCATCTCCTTAGGGATACCCTGACCCTGAGGGATACCCTGACCCTAGAGTACTGAACTCAGACGGGTTGGTCGAGGAGATAAGAGTTCCGTGGAAGGCAAAAATCTCCTGGGCAAGTGGGCAGGGGATGGCAACAAGCTCAACTCGATTTGGGCCTTGAGAAATCTCATCATCCTATCCATATCTGACGGGAGCAGTATCCTGGTGGAACGGGAAAGTTTGTGAGGAATAGCCCGACCTAGCTGAGGGCCTGGGGTCTCAAGAAGGGACCTGCTTGAAAGCCTTGGATCCTATCTTCTGGGTCTGGAGGAGCCTACAATAATGATAGGATCCAAGGGACTTCTCTGGATCGAAGGGTGTAGAAGATTTCACAATCGGATTAGAGGGCGGTCTAGGTCAGCTCGAATCAGAGGACCGCCAAGGCTCCAAGATCTCAGATCTGACAAAGGAAGCCAGGGCTCTTGGAACACAAAAGCCCAGATTGGAATGTAGGGAGGCTGATCTCGGATCCCAGGAGCTACAATCCGAGAGCCTTAGCCTTTTAGAAGGGGAATCCCTGGAGGACGAAAACTTCCTTTGGGGATCCAAAGGAGGTTTAGAAGGGGAACCCAAAACCAAGCGAACCCCTTTGACCAACCATTTCAGCAGGAGCTTTTTCATGCTGTCAAGGAGAGCCCTAGGGTTGAATCCGGCACAAATGTCGCATTCAACCTCCAAATGTGACTCTGCGAGTCAGAATGTGGCATTTTCCGAATGCATGAGGAGCACCACTTACAACCAGTGGGCTTTTCCGACTTTTCCGACATCGCACACACATACACACCACCCGCACACACACCGCCTGCAAACCAGCAAAAAATAGGGGACGGAAGGAAAGAGCAGAAAAAGAAGGGAATAGAAAAAGGGCAGAAACCCGACAAAGGGGGTTAAAAAATACTTTAAAGATTACCAAGAGGAAAGGAAACTACCTGAGGGAGATAGATGGCAAGGAGGGAGACAAGAAATAGCCAAAAAAACCCAAAAGGAAATGAAAAAAGCTAGCTATCTTAACCTAAATGCTTGAGCTGCAGGAAATAGAAGTTATGTCCTTACCATAACGTTCCATGTGGAGTGTTCATCTCGCCTTTGTTCTTACACATGGGTTCGGAGCCGATCCTCGGCTCCGTGTCGCTGCAAGCTCTGCATCGAGAAGAAGCTCGAGACAATCTAATACCCACAATCCCCCTCTGCCTTTACCTCAGATCTAGTTTGCAAGCAAACCAGTCTCCAGAGAGAGCACACTCATGCTTACATCACATATGCACAGAACTAAGAGTCTATATATATATATATATATATATATATATATATATATATATATATATATATAT